>NC_079429.1:2965124-2967624 GCF_026213295.1 Gadus chalcogrammus
TACATTCATCTGTGTGTTACATCTTTGAAATTATATAGGATCAAGAAAGCAATATAGTGTTTGACTATAGTATACATGATACATAATTGTTGTAATTTTTGATTATATGTTATACGTTATTTCCTGATTAAAATGTGCCCTTTTAAATACCCTATTTTTGAAAGGCAAGGATTAACATTAGGAAATTGCCTTGTATTACTTTGAGGTACCAGTAATGACCGTGCGTTACCACAAGGGGGAAGCATTTAGAAATACTTTGCGTAATAACCACACATTCACGGTAATACAATATTGTTTCAAAAGATGGCGCAAGTGTATTGCTACTTCTACGGCGTTATTTTTTTGAAGACAAGATGATACATAAGGGAACAAAATCACATTTATTGTATTATCTTTCAGTGATGCAGTGTCCTGGTGTATATTTCAAATTTTCGCATTGGGCATAAACAAGCACTTTCATAACTCAAAGAACACCCAAACTGAAGCAGACGCCCAGGGCTGTGTTTGTCACTGTTTGGAAAGAGGACGCATGGAGAATATGAGACCAGAATGAATTGCGTCTGTCATGGAGTGAAAAGGAGCAGTGTTGCAGGCCGGGAAGTTAATCAGATGTCTCTCTTTGTTTAAGGCCTAGCCTGGATTTTAAAGCACACAGAACAGAAAGAATAATGAGATGATTACCCTTTCTAATTAAGATTTGTCTCATAGTTGAGTGGAATTCTGACAGCATTTTTGTGTGATTTGTTAAATGATGAGTTAATAATACTGAGATAGCATTAGAGTGTGAAATGGGTACTTCTTTACTTTCTAACTATTAAGGGTAAGGGGTTGTTATTGGTGGCGTTTAAGAGTTTGTTATTCCGTTTAAGTGTTAGGGTTCGGGATTCCTACGGGTTGGGTTTTAAGGTTTGGGTTAGGATCTAGGGTTTGGTATTAAGGTATTAGGGTTTCCTGTTCTTTGGGATTCTGGGTTTGGGTTCTGGTTGTGGGTTAGGGTTAAGCTAAGGATCTCCTATAGGTTGGATTTTAAGGTTTGGTTTTGTTTCCAGGGTTTGATATGAGGGTTTGTTTTTGGGGGTTGGTTTTGGTTCGAGGGTTTGGTATTAGGATTGGGTTTTGGTTTTGGTTCCAAGGTTATGTTTGGGGTTTGGTTTTTGTTCCAAGGTTTGGTATTATGTTTGGGGTTTGGTTTTAGTTCCAGGGTTTGGTATCAGGATTAGGGTTTCTTATGCCCTAAACTCTGGTAGAAACACTGCGAGTGCAAGAGGGACACTCAATACTAGAAAAGTGGCTAATCAGAAGATCAATACATTGCAAATGGAGTTGGGATTCAGAACCTATTCTCTCAGTGCATACAAGAACCCAGTATCCACCCAGCTGGCTCGGACAACTTGGAAAATCGCCATTGAAATGATCCGTCACTACGATGTGTGATATATCTGTTTTAGGAGAGCATATCCACTCATATCCGCTTGAGTGCAAAGTTGATTTTTGGTGCTGATTTTATTTAAGGAATATAGCTTGTTATTTGAAAAAGAGAAGGGGACGATTAAAGGATTCCCTGTACACTGGGAGAGATGATGGTCCTAGCTGAGAGCCATCAGTTCTCTCCGAGGGATGGATCAGCAGCATGCTTCGATGATTACATCTTCACTGAGGGTTTTATCGCATGCAGGGCTTCCCAAAGCTCAGCCTTTAGCACTAGCATGGTGAGACTGGGTATTAGATTCGGTCAAACACATAGACATGGACACAGACACACACACACACACACACACACACACACACACACAGACACTCACACACACACACACACGCACACACACACACACACACACACACACACACACACACACACACACACATTGTTTTCAAGTTGTTTCATTGACTCCAACGTCAGATCATCATGGTGATGGTGAATTCTAAACGTGAAGGACAGTTTAGGAGTAGGGGGGAGGGATTAGGGAGGACAGGGGGAGGTTAAGGGCCGTGGACGTGTGTGGAACAGGTCACAAAACGACTCTACAATTTTGAGACGGCAGGCAGATTGTTTTTATTTTTCGAAATAAATGCAATGCAATTATCAGCAGCAGTATAAGTACTGCAATATAAAAACAATACCCACAACGTTTATGTGGCTACTCCCTCGCTGGTGTCAAGCAGAGCACACTGCCTGGTGGTCTGGTGACTGAGACTATTATTGCAGAGGGGGAACTTTGACAGGAAAATCCACTCAATGTTTCTTCCCATCTCCTTAAATGACCCCCCTACACACACACAGGGGCTTCAAAGATCGGTTCGGGGTGAAAGCAATCACGTAGGTGTCATCCCAGCCCACTGACACAATGGCCTCTGTTAACCTTTGAAGAACAGTCAACCTCAGCGCGCGAGCCAGCCTGAATTAATACCCAGCTGTCCGTCTGAAAGAGATGACATGCCGCTGATACAGACGGTTCCTTTCTATATTTTAATAATGGATACACTCTCGCTGTTACATTGC
>NC_079429.1:2982624-2987624 GCF_026213295.1 Gadus chalcogrammus
TGGTGTGATGGATATAGACTTGATTTGGCCCCAGGAAGTTTCAGTGATACATGTTCGTGTGTCACCTCCTTTCTTCTATCCTGGTCGGCTTCATGCTGCTAACAATGTGGAGTGAGATGTTCTCATGTGGACACTGGAGCAGGTGGTGATGATGATGATGATGATGATGATGATGATGATGATGATGATGATGATGATGATGATGACAGGGAGATACCGCCATGTCTGTCATGTTGGTTAAAGGAGGGTTGTGGTTGTACAAGTTCGAATCATGACAATGAATAATAAAGTAGACTTTCTGTGCTCTGGTTTGAATTTCATGTTCGTACTTGAGTAGTTTCACGGACCAATTAAAGGGGAATGCATGGCTGATTTCTTATATAAGTACTGCCTCATCCGCATTCTGTAAATATATCGCAGTCTGCAAAATCAACTTCACTTGGATTTGCGTTGAGAAACGACGAGCCATTCTTCTCCACGCATCCCCCTGTGGAGTCCATGTTCCAGACTGTGATTTTCTCACATTGCATGAAGCGGTACTTTCTTATATCAGAAAACCACAGAGCGTGACACCTCCTCTTTAAATAATGGTACTTTCTGCTACAATTCAGTCTGGACTCTCCATCAAACCCCCCCTGGACACTTAAACCCCCCATTCATTCGCTGTTATTATTATTATTTTTTATTAACAGGTACTGCCAGGTAGTCCAACACACCTCTGTGAGTCCACCCGCCCCTCTCTCTGGGGCACTCATATGGGGTTGATTGAGCAGCCTGGGATTTTGCCCATCATTCTCCTTCCTCTGATTTGAGGAGCACTTCCAAGCAGGGAGGTTCCGCAGTAGGGCTGAACGATTAATCGAATTCAAATCGAAATCGCGATGTAATAGAAAGTGGTATGCAAATCCCAAAGGCTGCGAAAAAAAATGTGATTTCTTAGCGTTACTGACTGGAAATCAGTACGATTCATTTATTTTTATTTTACAATTCAATAGTTAAATAAAGAAGTTTATGATATAAATTAACCTCAACACATCGGCCTGGCCTAAAGGAAAGGGCAGTTTTTATGTTGACTGCTTCAAATGTTGTGTTGGTCATACTAAATGTTTTTATTTTTTTTGTGAATAATACACAACATAAGGAACTTATTATAAAAAATTACACATTAAATCGCAATCGCAATATTGGTCAAAATAATCGCAATTCGAACATTTCCCCAAATCGTTCAGCAGTGATTTAAATGCAGAGAATAGGAGTGCGGGGGGGGGGTGGGGGGGTGAAGGAGGGAGTGGTGAGAACAAGTCAGGGTATCCATTACCAGACACAGATTGGATCTGTGGGCTGTCGTTGAAATGCTCGGGGCCCGACAGACAGGGGCCGTCTTCACGGGCGGTAATGGAACCTCGACTGACCAGGGAGAATGGCGACTGAAAATGACCCGCCATTTTGATAGCTTGTTATCAGGAGCACAGGTGGCATTGAGCCAGGGGTTTCTTTCTCCCTTCATGTCTTGCTCTCTCTCCCTCTCTCGCCGTCCTTCACTGTTGGAGCCAATCACGGCAGTTAAGGTTCGGATCCAATTCCCCGAGCGTGTTGACCCCCCACCACCCTCTCTGTGTTGTGTGAAACAACATGGTGAGGAAAGAAGTGAGGGCCTAAGTGAAGACCTTGTCCCCCATATATAGTGGAATGATCACTTATCCCGGGCCGTTATCGTAGACAGGCAGGGACACCACCTGACAAGTACAAATTACACTTATAGCCATGTTTATCTTCAGGTGGGACAGGGCATTAATCTCTCTCTTGTTTAAAGGGTAAGTAAACGACCGTTTAAGCCCAAAAACATCTGCCTAAGTTTTTTCAAAATATGCAAACTGAGCAGTCCTACAGAATAACTTAACTTGCCTTTTATATTACTTGGCAAAGATCTCCTTTCACCAGCCCTGAGTGGGGATCAACCCCCCATCTGTAGTTATAAGGCTCTCCTGTTATAGCACGAACGGACCAGCAAACATTTGATAATAATTAGAGCTGTCAAGCGATTAAAATATTTAATCGTGATTAATCGCATTAATGTCATAGTTAACTCACGATTAATCGCGATTAATCACAAATTATTTTTCTATGCTAAATATCCCTTGATTTTTTTGTCCCATAATTCTTCTCATTTTAATTCTCTTATCAACATGGTGAAGTGCATCGGCTTGCCTTGTGCAAATGATTTTAATTGATAACAACATTGGCATATACTGATCAAAACAGGAAGATACAAAAAAAGAGCCTATAGTGCAATTAAACGACTGCTTTGAACAAATGTCATCTGAACATAGCAGTCAGGCTACTGCTTCTTTGTTTTGAGCCAAAGAATTTTTTTAAATTTTTTTTTTTTTTTGTAAATAAAATAATTGCGTTAATCGCGCAATATTTTTTTTAACGCCGTTAAAATTGGTTTGCGTTAACGCCGTTAATAACGCGTTTAACTGACAGCTCTAATAATAATATTAGAGTTCGGTTTTCACATTATGTCTATTTGGTTCCTAGTATAATTGAACAAAAAGAGAAAAAAAAATATAGCAGCCAGTTTCTCTCAAAGCAAACTCAACGCACATCATAAAATGAAGTAGCTGTCAAACTTCCCTTATAAACAAACTCTGGTTGACTGCTAGACGACTTGAGATTAGCATCGACCGCTCATCACAATGCATTGCTCACAGCGCTCACTTTGCACCTCCTCTAGGAATTGTAATGCATTCACTTCGGGAAATCATTTTGCGCTGACTCTCTGGATAAACAACATTATTGTCTAGAAACCGGAGAAATGTTTCCATTGGAAAAATGTGTCTGCTCGGTTTTTTTCTGCATCATATTTTATGTTGAGGGAATTGTTCAATTATGTGCATACATTTGTGATGCATTTAAAACCATCATAAGTTAGTGTGAATTCCAAAGAGTAAATCTGTGAATTGGGCCTTCCTCACCTAGCGGCCATCTTGGTTTTAAACTGGAAGGAGGAACTGTAACGGGAATCCCGCAAGATGGAACCAACATGGCCGCTCCCTGATTGGTCCAAACGGAGCAATTGACAGTATACAGATAGGGTTGGACATCTTATAACGCCACATTACCCTTCAAAACAAATGACTTCGGTTCCCGGAGAGTCCTTTCTGCGACAGCAGAGGACCAATTTGGTGTCATCAATACCCCTTTATTCCTGCCGGCACTCTATCGATCTCGCTCCACTTGCTTGTACCTGATTGTTGTGTTGAGGCTAGTTATTATTCACTGTGACTCGGGCCTTTAGCGAACGGTGTGATGGTAAGCAGGCTCATGATTTTAAAGCTGTCTGGTTTCAATAAGAAAGAAAAAAAATTCACTATACCATTATTGTCGACCTCAATCGTTGTATAATTCTCACTTTGAAATAAAGCCATTTTTCCAAATAATTTGTTGTGGTATGAATGCCATGACTCATTCCACTGTTTCCAAGCCCTCAGCCGTGTTGGTGACTAACACAGATATTCCTTGTCTAGTCACAATAGCCATCAGCTGCTATTTTCATCGTGCTAAGGTGGTTTGTGTGATTTCCCCTGATGCCTTTGCACTTTGTAAATAACAGCTATAATTGAAACAATGCCGCTTCACACATCTCCAGTGATCTCATACGTAACCACGGCGAGGACCGCGCACTCCTTATGTAAGGAGAGGGAAAAGACACAAGGTGCTATTCCTGGATACACGGACGCGCTGCTAGGTGGAGATGGAGCGGGGAGGGGCCAGTGTCACACTGACGATAATCACAGCGCCCTCGCTCGCATCGGTTAGAACCGTATCCTCACTGTGAAGTTAACCGTTTCTGGTGAATATCCGTGTGGACGCGACCGACAAACCAAAACCAAACGAGGCCGTATTGGTCGTCTAAGTGGGAACCTCGCGGTCTCCTTGTAAGATGCTTAACGCTTTCTGTCTTCTGATGTGGCCGTGGCGTCTTTGATGTCCACGGAGCCGTCCCAACCATCCTGGGTCAAATCAGCCCCTCCCGGACCCCAAGGGGAAGGGAGGGGAGGAAGTGGTTAAGAAGCGACACTCACAGTCCCTTACTGAGCTGCTCGCTGTCCTGGCATATCCAGACACACTCACGCACGCACGCACGCACGCACGCACGCACGCACGCACACACGCACACACGCACACACTCATACACACACTCTCAGACACACACACACACACGCATGCACGCACGCATGCACACACACACACACACGCACACACACACACACATACACATACACACACACACACACACACATACAAACACACACACACACACATACAAATACACACACACACTCTAACACACACAAACACACCCACACACACAAACACACACACACACACACACACACACACACACACACACACACACACACACACACACACACACACACACACACACACACACACACACACACACACACACACACTCTCTGTCACACACACACTCTCGCCGCCCGCACATCAAAGGTGGGAGCGACTTCTGAGGAAGCTCTGGCCTTTGGACTACCCGTGAGGTCAGGCCGCGGCCATCTCTCATCTTCCCCGCACGCACACACACACACACACACACACACTCACACACACACACACACACACACACACACACACACACACACACACACACACACAGACACACTAACAAACGTGCACACATACACGTACACCATTTTAATTGCTGCCTCTGCCCATAAATCATGCTTTACCTACAACACGAATGATCTGACCGTGGTCCAAACGTGACAACCACCATCTATCTTGGACGCGGCCAAAATCACTTGGATTATTTCTACAGCAGTTTTCCGAATTTCCACAAAGATATTAACTTGGGTTATCGATAATAGCCCTCTCCTCTTAATGAAACGGGCCCCCTCATTAAATAGGTGTTTTACAAGTGGGTTTGGGTAGTCCTAGAGTATCGTTAAAAGGCTAAGCATTAATGCATAAAG
>NC_079429.1:2995124-3002624 GCF_026213295.1 Gadus chalcogrammus
TGTGACTGTGTGCGCGTGACTGTGTGTGACTGTGTGCGTGACTGTGACTGTGTGTGTGTGACTCTGTGTGCGTGACTGTGTGTGTGTAACTGTGTGTGTGTGACTGTGTGTGTGACTGCGTTTGCGTGACTGCTTGTGTGTGTGACAGTGTGTGCGTGACTGTGTGCGTGACTGTGTGTGCGTGACTGTGTGTGACTGTGTGCGTGACTGTGAGACTGTGTGTGTGTGACTCTGTGTGCGTGACTGTGTGTGTGTAACTGTGTGTGTGTAACAGTGTGTGTGTGTGACTGTGTGTGTGACTGCGTTTGCGTGACTGCTTGTGTGCGTGACTGTGTGTGCGTGACTGTGTGCGTGACTGTGTGTGCGTGACTGTGTGTGTGTGACTGCGTGTGTTTGACTGCGTGTGCGTCTCACCCGTGGCTCCCACCAACGTCAAAACACACGTGGGCTGCGGCCCAGAATAGACGCGCTGGGTTTTAAATTAGCTCTCAGCCTCCCCGTCACTAAGGCTCCCCGGTCGCCCAAAAATAGAGCGGAGGATGAGTCTGGCACGGCGGTTTTAGCTCCCTAACACACACGTCAGTCTCCTTTGATCGCCAGAACTGGAACAGAACATGTCACAGGGAAGAGTTCGTACTTTCTGGGCCTGGATGAGGGCGGTGGACCCTCTAACAGGGGGGGGGGGGGCTTCAAAAGCGCCCTGACACACATCAGAATGGCGTCATCTTTCGTGTTTTCTTTGTTAAACGATTCTATGTTTTTAATTTCTGACTTTGTTTTATGTCTCTATTGATTACCTTTGTCTGTCCTGTGTTAATTGTGTGCTACTACCTTGGCCAGGGCTCACTTCTAAAAGAGATATCTATCTCAATGTAATTTATTCCAGGTTAAATAAAGGTTAAATAAAAAATACAAATAAAATCTGCATTTGTTTCAGGTTTCTTTCACGGCTGTTTCCGGTTTTCATGTGTTTCTATAAAACTTGCAGTATCTGGCTTCTCCCTTCCCCAGAGGTTCTATGAACGTAGGACCGTAGGATCCCAGGATGCCTAATCCATAAATGAAGAGGGAAAGCCTTGAGGGGCTGTCTGAGGAGGCCGGTGACTAACAGGCGGGGGGGCGAGCACACACACAGCGCTGACCGTGGCGTTCTTGGCCTGGTACCACCCGGGGATGGCCACGTGGTGGTTGTGCATCTTGCGGGGGATCCACTTCTTGACCTCGGCCTCCCACAGAATGGAGTTGAGGTCGGGGAAGTTGTGGTGGATGTCCATACCGTCCTGGCTCCAGCGGCCAAGGGACCATCCGCAGAGCTCCGAGCCCTGAGGGGGGGGGGAACACAAACACAACTCGCTTGGGTGAGCGAAGCATCAGGGAACTAAAACCCTGATAGCGATCTGATCTGATCAACTTCTGTGAAACAGGAATCCCTTTATCTAGTCTAATCTCTCCCATCTGTGAATAGTGTTACATTTCTAATGCGTCAATTATGATTAGCTTGTTCGCAATCTCTTATTTTATTGAAAAGGCTGTGTATTCTACGCCCTGCCTGCGCTACGACTGGACGATAATTTGATATTACTCATCAAAATCTACCAGCAGCTTCTCAGAATAGGTTTATGTCATGGGACTAGACACGGATAGCACAGCCTCATGTGAATCGTCTTACATTTTCATGTGTCAATTATGAGTATTGTGCTTGTTCGCAATCCCTTATTTTATTCAAAATGCTGTGTATTTTATGTCCTGCCTGTGCTACAACTGGACAATAATTTGATAGTGCTGTTCACCATCAGCAGCTTCTCAGAGGATCTATGAGTCATGGGATTAGACACGGATAAGACAGCCTCATACGGGATCTCAAAGCATGCGTCAGCGCACGTCTCGGTGGATGTGCGTCTCGGCCGGTGAAAGTGTGTTTTTTTCGGCTAAAGCACTTTTTTTTTTTGCCGAAAAGCTTTCACACACACACTTAGCGGCGGCCGCGCCTCCGTTCTAGCTTCATTTATTTAGAGAGCGCGTCCGTCCCTGTTGAAGAAGAGGCCTCTCAGGAGCCTCTCCGGACAGACAGACGCTGTGCAGCACTCCCGTCGTACACCTTCACCTCAGGACCGTTTTTAGCCCTGTCCTCGTTTCTTTTTCTCAAACATCTGCCGAGGCGCGCACGCGTTCTAAAAAGGTCCCTACGGCGATGAGGTAGGGGGGGAGGGGGGGGGGGGGGGGGTTCAGAGGTCACCAGCAGCCATCTTGCGGACCTACCGCTTGAAAGGCTTTCTCGTACCCGTCGGGATTGACCGAGGGCAGCAGGTGGATCCTGGTCTGGTCCACCAGGTGCCGTATCCGTGGGTTACCGGAGCGGTACTCCAGACACATGAACTGCATCAGCAGCAGCAGCAGCTCCCGGCCCAGAGCCTCGTTACCATGGGAACCGGCGAGGTAGCGGAACTCTGGCTCACCTGCGTCCCCCACGCCCGGGCAGGGGAAGGAGAGAGAGAGGGAGAGAGAGAGAGAGAGAGGGAGAGAGAGAGAGAGAGAGAGAGAGAGGGAGAGAGAGAGAGAGAGGGAGAGAGGGAGAGAGAGAGAGAGAGAGAGAGAGAGAGAGAGAGAGAGAGAGAGAGGGGGGGGGGGAGAGAGGGGAGAGAGAGGAGAGAGAGAGAGAGAGAGAGGGAGAGAGAGAGAGAGAGAGAGAGAGAGAGAGAGAGAGAGAGAGAGAGAGAGAGAGGGGGGGAGAGAGGGGAGAGAGAGAGAGAGAGAGAGAGAGAGAGAGAGAGAGAGAGAGAGAGAGAGAGAGAGAGAGAGAGAGAGTCAGTTTTGGGGGTGGGGGTTACACTTTATCCGGCATTTTCATCTTCTCAAACTCTTTATACAAAATATCATATCAGCCAGACACCCCTTCCACCAGCATAAAACTATTGAGGGATGGAAAAGAAGAAAATTAAAATAGTGTATGTGCATGATATTTTGTGTAAACAACCATGATCATTGAATGTGTGGTGGGAATACTTATATAAGGATTTACCGAAGAGTAAATACTTGCAGTATTCTCAATTTACATTTTATTATGGCGGCATGTTATCATGGTGGCATTCATTTACCCTCGTTCATGACCAATACAAGAACAAAAATAGCTTTCCCCCTGAAATCCTTCCAGGCCCCATTTGGGTCCTTGTATCCCCATGTGAGGAAGGCTGGGGTGTCCTCACCAACTTCATGCTCGCCCGGGTTGTCTGAGATCTCTATGGCATACAGCTTCAGCCCGTTGTGGCTCTTGCCGATGTTGTAGATGCGTGTGATGTTGGGACACATGTCGTTCACCACCTTCATAAGCTGCAGGAGGACAACAGAGAAACATCTCCTCATCCATCGTTAAGCCATCGATTCGATAAAGTGAGTAAACGGCAGCAAGTGCAAACGGGTGATTCTCCCCCGCTAGAAAAAAGTGACAGGAAAACAGTGTCCTGTGTTTTACAGAGCCTTGAGTTATGCAAATGATGCTGTTGTTTCTACGTTTGCCTCATTAAGTGTGTGTTATTGAGACAGTTTGGCAGGGAAAAAACAAGGCCTCATCAGAGAAACAATGTCACGCCCCCGCTGAAAAATAGTAGTGGCGGGCGCAGAGGATTTCAGGAGCAACTACGAGAACAAGCTTATGGGCGCAGGTGTTGGGAACACAGCCAATTCACACTGCAGCCTTTGGACCACGAGGGACCAACCAGGGAACCTCGCTGGAGATTGGCAGGAAGAGCAGAGCCTAATCAACCGAAGCCAGACCGAGACAAAGCTTTCACAGCAGCCACAGTGTCACAACATTAGTATTGTTAAGAAAACTAGCTTTTTGTTTATGTGTCCCCTTCAGCTGCTTGGATGGTCATTAATTAAAAAGGGATGAACTTTTAATTAGTGTCTAGTAAAATCTTTTGCGTTTTATCATTCCATAGCTTGCAGTTCATCGAACATCTGGTTCTCTCCGCAAAACTAGAGAGGCAGGAGAGAGAGAGAGAGAGAGAGAGAGAGAGAGAGAGAGAGAGAGGAGAGAGAGAGAGAGAGAGAAAGTAAGAGAGAGAGAGAGAGAGAGGGAGAGAGAGAGAGAGAGAGAGAGAGAGAGAGAGAGAGAGAGAGAGAGAGAGAGAGAGAGAGAGAGAGAGAGAGAGAGAGAGAAGAGAGAGAGAGAGAGAGAGAGAGAGAGAGAGAGAGAGAGAGAGAGAGAGAGAGGTAACATTTTTTCCGAGCTCAAAATGATTGTTCTTCCCTGGGTAATTACACCTTGCTCGTGTCAGCGGCACCTCCAAAGACATGTACTGCGCGCCTTACTTTCCCCGCCGTGCCTCTTAATCACTTCACGACGCCTCACCTGCTGCCCACCACAAAGCTCATTTGCTGCCCTGTAGCGTTCGCCTGCCGGTTTATTAGCTTCAGCGGCACTCGTTCTAAAGCGATGCTAAACGGTATCTTTATGCTCCAATCTGTTCTCCCGCTCCCTTGTCTCTCTCTCTGTACGCTTTACGACTCATAAACGTCCGCTTGGTGGGGAAGACCGGCGTTAACACGACCTTCAAATGTTATCGGAGCTGCGGGGGGGGGAATCATCCGAGAGCGAAGAAAACCTGTAATGCTTTTTTTGTGAACACCGTTGTAACATCTCTACCGGGGAGCGCGTGGCGCTGGTATGAAGGGGGTAACCCTGTATTCCCCGCGGAGCTGCGGCCTACATTGCTGGCGCGCACGATTCCTGCCGCGCCCCCCTCTTGGGATTCGGCAGGAGTGCGCGGAAAAACACGCGGAACAAAGGAGACGGGTTGCAAGGGTGTGGGGAACAAAGAACAGAGTCATCACGTGCAGCCTGGGTTATAAAAATAGTTCCTCTCTCCCCATACATCACACCTGCAGCCTCCGAGCTGAACCGCTCAGATGCCGCTACGAGCCCTGGGCTCCATCTTCTGCAGCGCTGGACGGAACAGAGTACTACACTGTACTCCAGGAAGGACTCCTTAACCTCACTCGGTGTGTAGGTGGAGGTGTCATGCAGGACCTCAATTAGGTCGCTTTCATGAATAGCTTTAGTAAAGTTGGGTTGTTGAGATCCATGAGGAACCTCGTTAATAATAAGGACATTTAAATTAATGAATTCGTAACTGTTTGCGTGGAAGTAATTCCTCGTAAGTTATTTGGAAGGGTGCTTTTAATGATCCATCTTGGAAAAGCAAAGGTGTTCACAAACCCCTTTGACAGGGGAACAATACGCTTACACACATAGTTCATCATGCTGCCTGCCTGAGCAATCTTTGTAAAAGAGGGCGGTTTGGGGGAGGCGGAGGGGAGATTGTGATTCACAGCACCTCCACCGCTCCGACACACCAGTCTCCCACTGACAAATACAGCCTTCCCCCACCTCGCCACAAACACGCCACTGTTTGTGACACGCAGGAACAGGAATAAGTAATGACAGGAGCCCCCCCTGCCTTCGCCTAAACACGCTCCTTCACACAACCTTGGGGGGGGGAAGGAAACCCACCGTGCGTTCTGTTGTTTGTGCCTACACAACCTCGTGGGAAAAACAAAACCAGCGTGTGCGGCATGTAGCTCAGGAGGCGGAGCGCGTTGGCCGGTAACCGCAAGGTCGCTGGTTCAATCCCCGGAGCGTCGGGGCCGGCTGTCGCCTTGCCCGGTCGACCCCGCCGTCGGCGTGGGAATGAATGAATGTCAGGCCATTTTGTAAAGCGCATTGGGTGGCCTCTGGTTACAAAAGAGCGCGATATAAAAGCCGTCAATTCACCATTTATTTTGTGTTCTGTTGTTTGTCCCTGCAGATGGCAAACCTTTAGATGGGCCCGATGTACACTCGCTTTAGTGAGGGTGTCTGAGATGCAATACAAGATGGCCCTGTTCGGGCACTTTAAGGGAAAGGACTCCGGCAGAGCAACCCTGATGAATAAATCATGAGTCGGCAGCCAGACCGTGGTCCCTTATATCGCCCTCTGAGCCCCGAGCGAGTGTACCTGTCTCATGTCTTTGTAGCTGTGGTGTCTGAAGTCCAAGTTGTCCGTCGTCGTTACCTCATTCCGTCGGTGGTAGTAGTTGTTGGGATCTGCGGAGGATACCCGGAAGCCCCGTGAGATCACCGACCCCGGGGGTTCAAGATTTCCTTATTCGTCACCGCACTGCACAAGTACAAGTACCAAATGAAATCTGAACGGCAGCACCGGAGCCCGTACGGAGCCCTCACCTGGCATGGGACAGCCCAGGATCTCGGCCCTCATGCAGATGGTGCCCCCCCCGTACCAGGAGCGGGGGTTGATCCGGAGGTAGCGCCCCACCATCGGGGTCGGGAAGACGTTCCGCACGGGGATCTCCTTCTCCCTGTTGCCAGTGAAGATCTACTGAGGCAAACACCATGTTGGACATTAACATCCCCCCTACTCACACTGCAGTATTCATTCACGTTGTGTCTTAATTGATATCCTTTAAATTAAAACATTTTAGAAAAACAACTTTTTCTAAAATGGTGTCTTGTTTTGATTCCTTTATTTTGAAAATGTTATACAATTAAAATGTATTATTACTATTATTAGGCTAAATCGTTAGAAACTAGATAGCAGGCAAGACATAAGATGGCGATCGTCATTAGAGGTCAACGGTCACACACAGCAGCGTGTGGATCTTCACTCCGATTGGTCAACACGCGACAGCCCAGGCGTCAACACAGACTAAAATGGCGGCTCCATAAGTGTGTGCAGTTCGTTTGAGAATGTCTTTAATCAGGCTGTGTGTGTGTGAGGCAGCGAAGGCCTGAACCGCGCCAGAAGCAAGAGTTGAGCCAGCACTCTGGAAGGAGTCCACAATGTTCCCCCTTCCATCTGTTCAGGGGGGATCATCAATATTTGCGATTGCTTCTCAGTTCATTAAGCGGCTGTGAAACGACGGGCCGAGTATTTCCTCTCGTAATTGCCTTCACAGAAGAATTCCTCCAGACGTAACAGTTGGAGGAGGAGAACATACTGGCATACGTTTTTAATCAGCGCTCGGATTGCGGAGATAATGGATGGCAGCAGCTCGTCTCAGACTGATCTTTTGGGGCTTTTGGTGTTGGGTATTGTTCTGCATGAGGAGCAGAATGACGAGACTCAGAGAGAGCTTTACTTCTGTGTTCCAAGGATTTATTTTAGTGTTAGGGTTAGTAGGGTTAGGGTTAAGTATATGTCGACAGATGCACAAAATGCACAAGAACGAAACACAACTGTTATGGATATGAGATAAGGGAACAAAGAAATCAATCATACAGTAGGATTAGGGATTGTAAGATGTAGTGGGAGGGTATGAGTTAATTTATGTAAAGGTTATGTACAAGTCTTTGTGTGTGTGTATGTGTGTGTGTGTGTGTGTGTGTGTGTGTGTGTGTGTGTGTGTGTGTGTGTGTGTGTGTGTGTGTGTGTGTGTGTGTGTGTGTGTCCGTGTGTGTGTGTGTGTGTGTGTGTATCTTTATCTGCGTGTGTTTGTTTGTGC
>NC_079429.1:3007624-3090124 GCF_026213295.1 Gadus chalcogrammus
TTCCGCTAAAGCATCACACAATAGTTGGCAAAAAGTAGTAGTACGTTATTTGCTTTCTCCAATGTTCTGTCTTAGATTTTATTTTGTACAATTAAGTATGCAGCAGTCTTCTCTTATGTAAGAAAAACAACCAAGCGTGACCGTTTCCTTTAATAAGCTAGTATTTATTAAGTTAGCCCTGAATGAAACTAACTTCGGTTGCAAAAAAAATGTTGCACACTTCAAAAGTCCCTTGAAAGAAGTTTCCCTTTTTCACAGTCACAAAGAGATCTGTCATGATTTCAGCTGAACCATGTCTTTCAGCCAGATCTTGGTGCCATTTGTTGTTTACCCGGATTGTGAATAACTCATTACATCTTAACCAGAGACATATTGGCATAAATTCCCCCGATTATTTTCTTATCGTTTATTTAAAACTTTGCCTGCAGAGTGAGGCATTGAACCAAGGGCTTGTTACTCCTGACTCCTAATTATCAAAGTGCAGATGGTGTCTGAAAGCTGTGGGCTACAGTGTGGGGGAGCGAGAGAAGAAAAGCCTTCTCAACAATGCCCAGACTTAACAGGCAACATCTGCTCTCTCAGGCTGCCTCCAGATTGTCAGATAATTTCCCACAAGTTCAGATAACTCCTGCCCATCAAATGATCCTTGGTGTGTCCTTTTCACATCAAACTCTCACACACACACAAACGCACACCATGCAGTCACACACACACACACACACACACACACACACACACACACACACACACACACACACACACACACACACACACACACACACACACACACACACACACACACACACACACACACACACACACACACAAGCACACACACACAAACACACACATCAATGGATAATAACCTACAATGTTGGCTTTGTTTCGCCTGTTTCTTCTTGAGAGATCCGGTGCATGTGTTTCATTAACGGGAACGGTCCAACGGGAAGAAGTGCATCTATAATAAATAGATTCGGAGCACTGCAGACCTTCAAGTCCTCAAGTCTCCTACACATTCGCACATACAGGAAATACCTCCTTCCTCAAGGGCCAATCTTCTGTATTAGGTTTGGGGATTTGCCCAAACAGTATTGTGTTCCGCCCTTCAGTTAGCTTTGGCCCCAGTGTAGGGTGTTTTGAAATCAAGCAATCATTTCAGCCAGGCTTTACTGCCACGAGCCAAAGCATTTTACCACAACGTATATTATTAGTTACTGATTTCAGCCTGTATTACCATTAACATATTTACTTTATCTCTGTGCATCAAACATTTTAATTCGAAAAATAAATTCTGGAGCACTTTATTCCTTTTCCTTTTGGGAAATTAATGATTTTATTATGTAAACTTGGCACGACCTAGCATAACACTTTCCACCAAGTAGACCAGCTTGCCCCCAGGAGAACAGTGCTGGCCCAAACCTCTCCTGAAGGCTTGTTAAGCCTTTCCGAAACCCAGCTGAAGGCCTTCCCAGCGCGATTCGTGGTACCTGGATGTTGAGACGACCTCTGTGCGCTCCGAGGCCGTAGCGCTTAATGGTGGAAGCGTGGAGCTGGAAGTCATCAATCTTCAGCGTCTCCATTCCCATCGGGGGGCATTCTGGGGAGGGAGAATGACAAATTGCCCTGTGACACATGGGCAAAGGTAATTTGAAGAATCTTCTATCGCCCCTGTGCTGTTTTTGTGCTGAGGCTTGAACGTTCCAGACGCAGACATGATAACATCGTTAATAACCTAAACTGATTGACTAGTCAGATGTCTCAATTTAACTTTTGTGTACAGTTTGTATATTATTTGGGACTAATAACTGTGTAGAGATGATGAAGTAAGCTTGTCGGCCACTAATTCAACACCATGTTTTCTCAATTATCAACACCATGTTTTAAACAAACAAAAACACTCTTTTCAATCAAGGCTACGCTTTGAAGCACTTTATTCAAAACGCATGTGTAATGAATCAGAATGTCTGGAAGGCAATCGCATGAATCACATGCAACTTGGCAAATCTGAAATGACCCCATGGTACACCTGGCTGAACTTTTACTCTATGATATTTGAACACTGTTTGGCCAGTCTTCATTCTCCTGCTGTGGTTTTCACAACCCACTAGTGGGACGCAGAAGGGATAAACTGGTTTGTGCGACAGCCACAATAAACAACAGACGTATTTTCCAAAAATACATGCCTTGTCGGTTTCATTTGATCATTATTTTTGAATACTGTAGAGAGGAAAACGGTTTAATTTATGAAATGCAAGAATGTTTTGCTTATTTTACTGCACAAAATATCTGTTAGTCTTTGAGTCAAAAGCATTGGCAAGGACATTGGCATGGGACACAAAATGCCTCGTATCGCGATACATTGGCCACGATACGACTCATATCACGATACATTGGACAAGGCACCACTCGTATCACAAAACATGGGACACGATACAACTCCTATCGCGATGGGACACAATACCACTTATATCACTATACATGGGACACGATACGACTTACAGCATGATACATTGGTCTCGCTACGACTTGTATCATCAACATACGGCACTAAACTGGATAGTAATTGATGTATTGTTGTAAAGATAACTAATCAGCCTTGGAGATGTTACCCTGTTCTCCTCCCAAACCCTACATTTTGGGGGCGAGGGCAGATTATAACAGTTACTACTACCACTAACTTTACCCATGAGGATTTGGTAGAGAGACTGATGCTCATGATTATTTATTATTATCCTCAGCCCAGCCATCCACTTAAACTTGTCTTACAATTGTCCACATGCATGGCACACGTTTAAGGGAGGCATCCTGCTTGTTTAAAGAAGAGCTTTAATATATGAGTGAATTAATAAGACGCATATCATCACCCAAGAATGTTTTCATTCACTGCCAGAGGGCATAACCAATGTGCCGAGACAAAAATTCACATCTTTAAGTTGTTAAAAGGTTACAGAGCTATAACTCATCTCCTGCCCTGCTGGGCTGAATTCTACGTCCAGTTAGGATCTATTAGACAAATAAAGCTACAGATGGGGAATCCCCGGTGGCCAATATTTCTCGGAGTGGGATCTGGCTGTTTACAGATGTTCCCACACTACAGCTATGGAATTTCAAAGCAACTATTTCCTACTGGGCATGAATCTATACTGAACCCAGCGTCTTGTGCATAGTCTCTGTCATAGGTTCCAGGGCAGAGCTGTCATCAACACAGGACGTCAGGAAATGCAGCAGGCCAGGGAAGAAGTTTTTAGCCGATACGTCAACATGTTAATTCAACCTCAAAATGTTTTTCTGAGGTTAAACAAGGGCATGTATTGTTAATTGGCATGAGTGTGAATAACGAGAAGAAAATCTGCATTCTGACCTTGTTTTCTTGCATGGTAAATTATTTTCGGATTGGATACAGGATCAAAACAAACTCCCAAAGAGAGAAAGAAAAAGAGACAAATAAAAACAAGTCTGATCTATAGGCCTTCTGACAGCAACCCTGTAGAACAAAAACAAAAGGCTTTGGGCCAAATCAGGCCTTCGGCCAAATTCCATCCATCCCACGCAATCATTTGAGTTTTGAACACTCGTCTACTCCCCCCATGAGCTCACAACTCGTCCCAGCGAGCACTGCCAACGTGCGCCTACCTGGTGCTGCATGCTGAGTGACTGCCCCATCCTACCCCTCGGAGAACACTGTAGCGTTGCTATATCCAGGCGTCACTAGAATATCAGGAGCCCTTTTTGGGTCAGCGGCCCCCTTGACTTCATATAGAAGCCACCGTACCGCTGGGGGGCACTGAGTCAGACTTGTGAACTCAAGCAGCTTCCAGAGGCAGCCATGCGATTCCTCGGGAATTGCCATGTAAACAACTAATAAAAAATGACCTTGGTTGGCAACATTTTGTCAAAACAAACCCCGCTTCCAGACGGATCTTTAGAGAGAAAAGCTTTGTGGAAGTTGGTCCAAAGAAAAGTAGAGTCACAAGAGTCTGAGTCATGTCACGCACTGAGTTTATGAAAAGGGGCCGTTTGTTCCTTTTCGAGGTTCTTGCTCAATAGCCATTGTTTTTTATATAATTTAATAATATATAATTATAATGTTTTGTATATCATAGGTCGTCTGACTAGGAGAACTGCGCTATTCATTATAAAATGATATATATGGATGTATGTATATATTTATATATATGTATATAGAGATACATATATTTATCCATGTAAAAGATATAGGCTATAGGTATATGTGATACAATTATTATTATTTTATATGTAGGCTATACTTCTATATATAATAAAATAAAATAAAATATAAATAAATATTTAAAGGTATGCAGTGCCCTTGTGCATTCGTTTATTTTATGTAAAGAAATAAAGATTTTATGCATACCAGGGGATCTAAGTTTGTAAGTTTGAAAGGAATGTTGTTTTGCCTATTTTCCGGACACAATGCATTGTGGGAAAGAGGCCGTGTGTGTTTACCGCGGTTGCGACCGAACGGTTTGTGAACGCAGGGTAACAAGTTTGTCGCCAAGACTCGAATAGTGCGACCCACGGTTGATGTTTTGCTTCGGTTTTTCGCTTTTGAGGAACGTCGTTGTTTTTTTTCGTCGGACCGTTTGGGTTCACTGAGTTGACGAAGAGGGCTGAAGCTCTCAAAGTGTACGCGAACTAACACAGTAGACGCCAAATGCTGTGGCTTCAACGCGGAGCATCGCGAGAGGACAGCGGTGGCGCGGGAGAAGAGGATCTGCCAGACGGAGT
The DNA here is from genome assembly GCF_026213295.1 of Gadus chalcogrammus. NCBI lineage: Eukaryota > Metazoa > Chordata > Actinopteri > Gadiformes > Gadidae > Gadus > Gadus chalcogrammus. Next base: position 3,012,374 of record NC_079429.1, read on the forward strand.
TGCCTGTGGGAGTTCTCCCGTTGGTTTCAGACTACTGCTCATCGTGAGTACGAAAAGTACTCACGAAGTACTCCGTTATTACGGTATATTGAGCTCCAACAAGCTCTACCATCAACCGGTTATGATGAGTCCTACAAACCCCGGGCACTAGGTTATTTTCTTTCCTTTAAAACATTTAACTGACATGTGTCTTTTTGGACAATAAATCCACCAATATATTTAAGGAATATTTGAATCCTATGATTGTTTTACAAGTAAATGCATATTGGGTGTGTTCCATCATTGAGTGTGCATGGGAGATGGCTTTACGGCAGTATAACTACTACTAATGCTACCTGATCCCTCTCGGTTGGGGACAGCGAGAGTTATGGTAAACATAGTCATTCTATAGTAGATCTCATCTGGGCTTCTCCAATGCAAATAGGAGGCTATGGCTACCAGGAAACGAAGCATAACATCTGCAGGCCATTCTATTCTACCTAGCAAACACAATCATGTCCATCTGCATCACACCTTCTGAAGAGCCCAGCGAGGAGCAGCCAGGGGTCGTAAATGTTACAAAGTGGGCGGCTTGCCATGTGACATCTGAAAGCCAATAGGAAATCAGGACCGACTGTGAACGAGAATATGGGATCAATGTTGAGGGGAATGAAGAGCAAGGGCTCTCATAGAAACATTGTGCTGATTCAGTGCAGAAGTGGATGTGTGATTTTGAGATTTGTGTTTTGAGGGTTTTATTACGAAACAATCATAACACAAACAACAAAGGTTTCTTTCTTGGCGTTGAGAGCGCGTTATTGGGGAACTTTTGGATGCCATAATTCCTCTTTCACAGTCTGTTAATTGGAGTTGGATCTATTGCTGGTGCACATGGCATCCACATGGGGCAGTTTTGGTGAGGGGAGATTCAACTGTCACAATTTCATCATGAACACATCATACAACGACCCCCTGGAGGTCAGTTGGGGGTTGGGGCAAACTTTGAGACGGTAGCGTTTGATCACTCTGAGCAAAGTATACAATATGGACATTGACACTACGACATTTAATAATAGGTGATGTTATTATTTCTCAAAGGGAGGCTGCACATCAGTAAACAAATTCAAAAGAAGGCAGCTTTGCTTGCCCGTGGGTCTAATTGACTTACTAGCCAGTCTGGTACTAAATGCAGTGAAACTCCTCATTCAGTTCCCCTAACAAGCTAGCAATTTGAACCAAGAGGTAACCAAGATGTCGGCTAGGGGAATGAGGTCCATGGGGCAACTCTTGATGAACTCAACAGCATTTGGTTGTTGGATCAGGACCATGCGCTGCATGTTGTTTATGTTGATGTATGTGGCTGATGTTTGTTTAAGAAAACCTGATGTTATTTATTACAGCAGGGCTGAGCTGCATCATGGAGTGCATAAAACCCTATAACTGCTTAATCCAACTGCATGTACACACCCACTGTGAATGTATTTCACATTTGGCAATCATTCATTTTGCTATAGTGCTGTTCTAGTCTAGAACTCCAACAATAGCCAACCAATTAGGCACATTTCTGAAAGTACATTGTTAAAGTCCTTAAATGGATTTGCCTGGATTTTTTTCAAATTCCGATTATCTGCCTTTGCTCCTGCTGCTTCTTTCTGCTTTTGAAACGTAAAAAAACAAAAACACTGTGTGGTCCAAAATGAAGTAAATCTCTACCAAGTAGAGCCGAAGCTGTGCGAGATAAATCAGAAAGCAGGTTGGTGCTCAGAACAGGATTTGGCACGTGAAAAATCTTTCTGCAGTTTATTTGTCTGTGCTGCTCTTCAGCAAAACGCCATAACTCTCCATGGCTGCCAGGCGTGTAGCATGGAGTTTCCATTTCTCAACAAGTTAGACAAATGGCCCAATCCAACTCTCTGCTCATATTCCCCATTTAATCCAACTCACGGCTGCATCTCAATGGCACCCTATCACCCCACACTCTGCTCCGTCTCTCATAATAGGTGCAGCGTCACTTTGAACACTGACACTTTCCTAACCAGCCTTATGTAAGAAAGCGCTCTCTCTCTTTCTTTCTCTTTCACGCTGCAAAAATGTGACACCGCACATGAACAAGAGAAATATTGGTCTTGTCTTTCGGAAAGTCTGAAGTGTGTATGGAAGTGCAGTGCCCCGAATCAAGCGTTGGAAGCCGAGCGCCAGACATATACAATCTTCACCGGGTGAAGCCAGCCGCTCTGGATGTAAGCCCGGCAGAGTTTGGCAAACGCCGCGTGCTGTGATTGGTGGTTTGCAATGCAACCTGCTGCGCCGTCAGCAGTAGACGGCAGCAGTGCCTCTGTGATTGACTCCTCTTGTGTCATTTTTAACTACCCTATTTTTCCTCTCAGGGAAAAAAATATGTTTTCTTTTTTTTCGTTTTTTTTCCGCCAAAAACTTTTCAATATCCAAAACATATTTCATTCCTTTTGAGATCCTACGCATGCGTTTTAGTTTTTTATTAGAAAGCTCCCTTTGAAGCCACGTCGAATAGCGAAGCAGCCCTGTCGAAGGAAGCACTGCAGAGCTGAGTCTGTCGCAGGTTATATCACAGATCGGTGGCGTCATGCGTTCACTCACTCACCCTCCGGGACGGAGTGCTCTGTACCCCCCCGCTCGGAGCTGCTGTTGGGGCTCTTCAGCCCCCCCTTCTTGCTCTTGGCAGCCTTGCCGCCGCCTGTGTTCTCTGTGGAAGACACAAAGGACACGCACACCTTGCCGTCATTACGTTTCACCTGACCGTGACCACTTTTGTAGACTTAGCATCAAGCGCTTGATGCCCAAGGCTTCAAAGTGTTTATTGGATGTGTGTGTGACCCAAAAGGTTCAAATAGATCTACCATAAGGTGTGTGTGTGTGTGTGTGTGTGTGTGTGTGTGTGTGTGTGTGTGTGTGTGTGTGTGTGTGTGTGTGTGTGTGTGTGTGTGTGTGTGTGTGTGTGTGTGTGTGTGTGTGTGTGTGTGTGTGTGTGTGTGGTGAATAACTTGGAGAGGGGGGGGCTAACTCACATTCCAAGTGGAAGGGGAAGATCACAGTCTGAATGTGTATCTGAAGGTGTGTGTGTCTGAGTGACGTGTGAGAGGTTCTTCCCACATCTGAAAGCTCTTACGCTCCTCTCTCTCGGCCGAGGACAGGGCTCAGAATCCACAACGATGCTGAGCGCCGCAGTGTGTGATTGAGCCCCGGGGGAATCTGTTTGAACCGCGCAGCGCTGCATCTCAATGCCAGGTTAGGATAATTGCGCCTTTCTGTTTTTCCTCAAAGCGTCGCGAGACTAGCATAAATAACCAAGCTCATCTGCGACCCGACAGCAGACGACAGCTTGAGTTCGGATGATCTGACGCCTGGGGCCCTCACCGCGCATCTGACTCGTCGTTACGACGCCTGCTAATGTACAGGAAAAAAATACGCATTCATGACAGCGGCGTCCAGGAGGTCAAGGTTGTTTTCCCGGCTCCAACATGTTCCTGTTTTCCCTTTCCCGCCTCCGCGTCGAACCTCCCTTGCTGTACCACGTGTGACCGGCCGGCGAACACGTTAAGTAGCGCCGTCGACACAGCTGTTCCTCGCACGCATGCCCGCCTGCCGCCGTTGACCCATCCGAACCCTCTGCTAGTGTTGCGGCCGTCCCCTCCGATGCAACCAATCAGCTGGCAGCAGAAGATGATATGTGCATAATGCCATTACGTGACAGCGCTGGCTGCAGGCAGGGCACAAAGAGTTCTGCTGCCTTATGGGATCATTGCATGAGGCTGGAGCACCTCCAGGATATTATCATAATGTGACGGTCCAAAAGTGTTATGCAATGTTATGTCTACACGCTCCCGGGACTGTGGATGGGAATGAGCGAGAGCCTTTTAATACATGGTACGATGCTGTTCTTCTCATTGGGACTGGTGCATTTTGCACATTGTACTCGTTACGAATAAAGTAACAAAACTCGTCAAAACTGTCAGCGCTGTCTCCGACGCTGTGCAGTGGAACAGTGAGTTTGCCCGGTTTCCCTGCTATTCCATCATCTCCAGACTCCAGCTCCACCACGAAGCCAACACGTGGGCACAATGAGCATGAAAGCCAGACTTATGAGGCCGTTTGTTGTTGCTAATGTTTCCCGGTATTTACGGTTGCACATCCATCACCAATTTAGTTGATTTGATCTGCCCATGTGCGGGGGCACGAGGGCACCGGCGGCTTCACTCAGCCTCCGGCTTCTTCCATGTCTGGAGTGTCTGGAGCACATTAGTGGTCTTTGAAGGTAGATAAAGGAAGGCCGACTTGGTGTTGAAACACGGCCTTTAATCGCATTAACAAATTATTTCTTTTGATCAGACTGAGCAATACTTTTAGAAAAGATTTCCTCTGGTTATCTCTACGTGTACAGCTCTCCCCCTGTGTTTTTTTTTTGCACTTATTTTCTTTTCCACATTTCCCATTATTGTATTAAGCTACAGAGATCATTACTCCGCCTCCGCCGTAGACCAGAGGGTGATTTTATGTACCCTCGATGTTATTACTTCCGCGGGTCAAAAAGGTTTCGGTATAATGTGTTTTAATATTGTGAAAGCCAGGAGGATTAGACGTTGTTCACCGAGAGATGAACTCACTCCTGGCTAGATGAGCATTTTTCATCATATCGGATTTAAGCTACCTGGAGATGCAATATTGTATGATTTACAGCCACCATAGTGACAGACTAAACAAAAGCACGTAATGGCTTACATGAAACAGTCTCCTCTTCTGCTGATGATGGCTCACATCGCCTGCTCTGCAACCCAACCATCCAGAGTGTTGTCGTGTTCCTACCTGATTTGCTCTTGGCGGTCTGCTTCTCCGGGCTCCTGCTACTGTCCGTCTTCCCGCCCCGGGGGTTCTTCTTGTCGGCCGGGGTCTGTCGTAGCCGCGTCTCCGGGGGGCCGGGCATGGAGACGGCGGGCTCCTCCCCCCCTGACACCTGCATCTTGCCATACTGCTCCCTGGCGAGCAGCTCCTGCAGGTAGTAGTCCTGGTCCTCGTGGCTATAGCCCCGGCCGGGCTGGGCGGGCCCCACCAGGGTCAGGGTCAGGCCCAGCAGCACCGCCAACGCGGGGAGCCCCCGGCGCCGGCTCGCCGTGACCTCGGGGGTCAGCATGGTCCTCTTCGTCATGGTCCTCGTCGTTTCCAGAGCGGTCTCCGATCGGCGTCTCCGAGGCAGACCGATAGGGCCGCTGGGCCGCCTCCCATCAGATTGCCTCTGCCTCCCCCTTTTTTCGTTCCACTCCCCCCCCCCCTTTATCCTCACCTCTTCCTCACCCACGCCTCACACGCGCTGGGTTTACAAACTGTCCGGGAACTCTGCGAGACTGAACCAGAGCCCCTCTAACCCGGGACCAGCCGAAGTATGCAGCTGGGGAGAGCAGAGAGCAGAAGAAGAGCACAGAGAAAGAGAGAGAGCACAGAGAGAGCACAGAGAGAGCAGAGAGAGAGAGAGGGATTTTTTTTCTCCTCTCCCTCTCTTGTGTCTCCGGGAGAACTTGGCAGGTGACTGGGAGTGCTTGAGGTTTAACGGGATCGCTCGTGTTTAAGCAGAGTACCGCAGGCAGCCGGAAGACGTGCATCCAGGTCCGCTCTGAGCAGGGAGGACTGCAACGGCGTCGGGCTTAACAAGCCCTCCACCGGGCCTCTGATTACCCTGTCCTCCCACTCCGTCTGGCCTGGAGACGCTGGTAATCAGAGAAACAGTGCGCTCTGCCCCGGAGCCGTAATCACCGGGCAGAGGGGGGCTGGATCAGTGCGTTGCTGAACTCTGAGCAATTAGCCTTTTATTTTTTTCTTCGTTCAGAGAGCTTGTCTTTTATTTAACACCGTAGTCCTTTCATCCCCTCGTCACTAATTAACCCACACTGCTGCAGCCACGTATGTAGCTGGTGCTACCGCAGAAGAAGAGGGTGTTGACGGTTGTACTGTAACTTCCTGTGGGTCTCATTTCAACATTAAAGGGACAGTGAAGCAGTTCAGATTAAGAATGACTGTGAGGTTGCCCTCACATCTCATCCGCATGGTAATTAACTGAACCGTTTTCTTACAATATCATTTAGAGTTATGAAATAAATTTGCCTTTGCCACTGCTCTGTCTCCAGCGTCTCTCCGGATGAAAGCTGTTCTTGTGCGGCGTCAGGGCCTGTTTGGACCGAGAACCAATTTCCACATTAACGAGTGGCATAAGTGCAACGGAGCCCCCTGATGCATGCTGGGACACGCCAGCGACGCCATGCCCAGGGTATCCCGCCGCATCACGTCAGCGTTCCCGCTCCCCGGAGGACTTGTCGTCTCTGGCATTCCCCGTATCGCGTTCTCTCTCTCTCAATGGGAAGCACTCAAGCACACACATGCATGCACTCGCAAACACACACACACACATGCGCACAAGCTCACGAGCACAGAACAGATTTCCCCCCCGTTTTGCCATGACTATGTCGAAAGTGAAAGCTTTCAAGAAAGCCTGGATATTGCCGAGCAACAACAGTACCCCCTCCCTTTATCACCCCCCCATCACCCCCCCCCATCACCCCCCCCCCCCCCCCCGACCAGGGTTAAACCTCCCCTCCCCATCACCGCTCTGAGGTAACAAAGAGGTGCTCCAGTTTATCCAGAGTGTATCCGGCGCAGTACGAGCCGAGCAACACAAACAGTATCTGGCACGGCTCTGGGCAGCCTATCTGATGTTCTCATCATGCACCAGAAATGCCTGGCCTGAGGCCCTAGCACATGAAGCAACAAGGAGGGCCAGGCGTCCGCGGAGCTACCGCACAACTCACTGCGCACAACCCGCCGGCCGGGACAGAGAACGTGGATCCTCTCTCTCTCTTGCACTTCCTCTCCCCGCAGCATATGAAGCTGAGAGCTGCCCATTTGTTTTCGACTGACGAATGGGCTGGTGGAACAATATACGATACGACGATACGAATGTTCAGTCTGTCGTTGAATTGTCATGTCGTGAAATTCTTGAGTGTGTAACGATGGTATATTCCATCTGGAGGATTGGGTTGCTAAATGAGTTGAGGCACCGCATTGCTCGGCTTCTGGAAGGAAAAGCCTATCAAAAGCCTATATTTTTTATCGCGGTGTGCAATGACTTGGTCGTCCGTGTGCAATTTGCTGTTTTATGTTGTGCTTTTAATAAATGTTCTTATTGTTTGCTTGATAACGCCTTTGTGTGATGGGAGCGGCAAAGCCAGGCTTTCCAAATTCTGTATGATGATAATAAGATAATGATAATTTATAATGGTCCTCCGGCAATCGTCGCCCATTCCTCAAGTCAATATCCGTTGACGCTCCCTCCCATTTGGGTGCTTTGTTTGCATTTGTGTCGCGGCGTTTGCATATGTGCGGCTTATGCGTGTGTATATTCCGTTAATGCGCTTCTGTTTATCGAATTTTAAAATGTTTATGGATAGGCGGTTGTTTCGACATGTCTCGCGCCACCGCGAAGATGATCCCAAAGAATTATAGAGGTGATATTTTTAGCGCACGCGATGGTGCGAAGTTGAACCAGCATCTCTGTCGGTACTCTTGAGGCATGCTTGTTGTTCTGCTAAATCAAATGTTCTTTGATCTATGTGTCAAATACTTCCAAGGACTCATTGCAGGTTTTTTGATCGAATGATGATCGGATGTGAACACGTGTGCGTATTCAGACAGAGCCCTCAGTCTCCTGCCAGATGCCATTTCGTCGCCGTATTATATTAATAACAGTATTTTATATTGGCCTACACTAAAGTGACAAATACAAGGCTATATTTTCTGTCAAATTGAATTCAGATGCTGACATGAACGGACGAGCACATTGTCACCATATTGTGAGATATGCGCTTCGCCTATTATGGAGTGTACGGGGGAAACCGATAAGCCAATGTATTATCTTGAAGCGTTTAAACCACGCAAAAAGTCTAAAAAAAACGATGCCTCATTGAGACGCATATGTATAAAAAAAAAATAGGATTTGTAGATGGATCTAGCTTGACAAATCGGATTTGTCGATGCAAATTTGTAATCAAGGACGTCCCTAATTGTAAATATTATGCAAAATGCATGGCGCAGCAAACCTCTGAGTGACAGCCTCGGGGTGCCGGGAGGGATTGTGTGTGTGTGTGTGTGTGTGTGTGTGTGTGTGTGTGTGTGTGTGTGTGTGTGTGTGTGTGTGTGTGTGTGTGTGTGTGTGTGTGTGTGTGTGTGTGTGTGTGTGTGTGTGTGTGTGTGTGTGTGTGTGTGTGTGCGCGCGCGCGCGCGCCGGGGGGCCCACAGTAGGCTGCCAAGGCGAGAGATTGACTGCTCTGCTCGCCCACACACCTCGGCCGGGTGGACGTCCCGGTAGCAGCCAGCGGTCCTCTCAGCCCAACTAAACAGATCTGTCCAATAGAGGATGAGGGGGGAGATAAGAGGTGTCAAGAGCGCTTTGATACAACGGCTTCACGGCAAGATGCGCCGTGAAGCCTCCCTCCCCTCACTCCCTCCCTCCCTCATCCCCTCCCTCCCGGTACACCTTTAAAACAATTGGCTCGGTTCCCGGTACACACACAAAGACCAGAGCAGAACAAGAAACTAACAAGCATGCCTTCAACAGCCAGCATTGAGGCCTGGCTCCGGCCTTGGTTATTGACACTAGAAAGGTCTGCACCCTGCAGCCTTATTGTGTATCCTTTTGATTATGGGATGTGCCTCCGTGCATCCTTTGCACCAAAATGACGCCCCAGTCAATCTGTTCTATTTGTCAGATTGCTACCGGGATGCATTAATTGATTGGATTCTCAATCTGTGTTGATTCAGTGGGATGCACGTATAGAAGCTCACACCCATCTCATCGACAGGGCAACACTTTCAATAAGGCTGAACACCCCAACCAGCTGATTGGTCACTCTGCTCCGGGCCTTGTGATAGATTTCCTTTGATCACTAAAGGGAAGGTTTTTTCTGACCAGTCCGACCACTGATCGGTGATGGCTTGGCACCATGCTTTATTTGCATCATTGTAACTCTTGGGCCTTTTTGAGGTGGGACACTGAGTCAACTTTACTTTACTGGAGCAATCGAGAGATTAGCTTCTATACGTGCCAAAGTGTGACCTCTCTACAGCTCGCTCTACTGTGCAGATATAAATACAGTCTACAGCAGTACGAACGCTTGAGGGAATATGATGTCTTCTTCTCTATATAAGAAGATGCATGGGAGTTCTCTCTCGCTCTCGATTGCTCTCCTCTCTCTCTCGCACTCTCACTGTCGCACTCTCTTGCTCCCTTCTCCCTCTTGCTCCCCTCTTTCTCTCTCGCTCCCCTCTCTCTCGCTCTCCTCTCTCTCTGTCACGCTCCTCTCTCTAGATCGCCCCTCTCTCTCTCGCTCCCCTCCGTCTCTCTCGCTCCCTTCTCTCTCTCTCTCTTTCTCCCTCTCTCGCTCCCCTTTTTCTCTCTCTCTCTCTCTCGCTCCTCTCTCGATCCCCTCTATCGCTCTCCCCTCTCTCTCTCTGTCTCCAGTATTTCTTATGGGAGTGTAGATCCTACTGCTGACATTCTCATTAGCAGGGTGTCAGTGCAGCCAGTGACTCGGTAGAATTGAAATAATAAATAAATGCATGATGCCGGCGCACCGAGCTATTGACAACAGAACTGGAGACGGCTTAGATGTGGAAGGTACTGGAAAGACGGTCGAACAATGACACTTTATGTTGACCAAACCCTAGTAAACATAAAGTAAATTTCCATCGTTAAACATGTTAATGATATACAGAAGTGTAATTGAGTAAAAATAAAAAAAATGGATTTATTTTCTGCAGGGCAAAGCAGGGGTCGACACCACAGTCTTTTAAGTGTTTGTTGTGTCATTGGAAATGTTGCGCAGTTGAATATTTCTTGGCCAGCTCATTAATCTGAAATCACAGCGCTGAGGGGGTAATGGATAAACAGAACGGCCTCTCTGAAAGGAACGAGCTCGGTTCCAAGTTGACATCTGGATACGTCATGACAGGCCATTGAACCCGAGAGACGATGATAAATCTGATGTTTGAATGACATCCCGCTCAAATAAATGTGATATGTTGAACGCTATGAACGCTAGATTGTATTAGTCATGGTCATGAATACACATTGGAGACCATAACCATTAAACGATTGCTGCAGTACAAAATAACCTTTCATTTTTAAGACTGAAAGAAAATGGGTTAACTTTGTACATGAATAATATCGGTGAACATGTTTGTTACACAAAGAGACTGTAATTCTGTCTAGATCTTGTGATGCGTTTTTTCTGTGTTGCTGAAGCACATCGTTACTCGTTGTTATTCCTCAACCAGATTGTCACTTTGGATCAGAACTCGACCGTTGAACGAAGAGGCGGCTCCTCAAAGCCATTATTCCATGTGGCTGTTATGGTCGATAGCTCAACATAGTTTCAAAACTTGGCTCAAATGCCACTGGGCAACGTTCAGCCCTTCGGTTCGATGTGATCAGACCAGAGATGGAGGAACTTTGCCATTTGGGCTATTGATATTTCCCGGCGATCTCCATGGTAACAGTGTGAACTGCCACAGGCGCACACAGGCTGAACAGGCCCAGAAGCTGCGTCAGTCCGCTCCCGATGAGCCAGTCCCAAACCACATCTGCAACCGGCCAGGGGCGTAGCACCAAATTCTTGGCCATGTATACAAGCACCGGGGCCCCTTTCGTTTTTATTTGACAAAATAATAAAATTGTATTTTATTTGACTGTATATAACCTAGTAAACCACTGATTACCAACGAAACATGTGTTAGGCCGCGGACAGAACCACATGTGACTTTGGCCCATCTTGGAGAATCAGTAATAGCCTATACATGTTTTTGAGGTCTCTTAGGACGCACTCACACTAGGCAAATTTGCCTGTTCCGTGCTGCAGGAAGATTCAGCACGATTCCCCCCCCCTCCCCACTCCCCCCACTGGCCCGTGGTCACACTGCTCCCAAAGGCCGTGGCCTGGGCACGATTGCTCCTTCATACATACGTCATCACGTCGTAATACGATAAATACGTCATCACCAAGCGTGGCGTCCAGCTGCAAGTAAACACTCAACTTCACTATCGCACCAACGTAAACCCACTCGTGAACCGTTTGCCGCCATTGTTTAAAATGATTTTTTGTGCGAAGGAGGGCATGGACCTATAAAGAAAGAAGGGTAGCGCAAGGACTACGTCGTTCAGCTCACGTTGCGTATCCGCGCGTCATCTCATTAGCATCTGTACTTTGGCCACGGCACGCCTCTCCCAAGGCGTGCCGTGGCCAAGGGGCTGTTCCGTGCTGGAATACGGATGGCGTGGTCACACTAGCCAAACGTTCTAGACTTTAGTGTGCAAATGAGCTCGGGCACTGGCCGCGGCCCTAGTGTGAGTGGCCCCTTAGTCTATGGACTCGACCATAACTCATTGGGTTTTATTTGTTGTGATAATGATTTTTTTAATTTACAAATAAACCAGTTAAATTCTGATTTTTTCCGAGGGGCCTTTCACCAGCTTTGAGCCCTGTAAGTCCCTACCCCTATTACACGCCCTTGTAAACGCCCTTGCAACCAGCAGCCATAGCCCTGGGCCTGCTGCAGCTTTTTCTAGCGCTGACACACAGTGAAACATAAGCACATTTCCTCTGCTATTCAGACATTAAGTGAGACTGTGAACCAAACCTTTTTTAGTTTGCTGCAATCTTTTATTTAACCTTTATTGAACCCGAGGCAAGAATCATTGAGATTAGAATCTATTTTTTCAGAGGGGGAACTGCAGCATAAAACTACACCAGGGTACTTAAGAGACACCACTAAAAGCACAAAAGGCATTCATAGACAAGCAGGAATCTCTGGTTTAAGCATACAACGAATCAGTTTGAAATTCATGTGAACAATTTTAGTCCTTAAACACAGAAACTGCCCAGAACTGTCTGTGAGAAGTCAAATCCTTCAGTTTCAAGCCCTCCTGCAGAGAGTAGCTCATGGAAGGGGCATCAGACCTAAAACATTTCCTCCCCTGTTCTATGCGGATACAAGGAACGGACATCAATAGTGAGTTCCGCGATCGTGGTCCTCGAAGTGCGTTACATCTGCTTTTCCTCCGTCGATGGTAAAGCGCAGCCCCTTTTAATTAGCTGCAGTGGTAATCCCACACTGCACACAGCATGGAGAGTAAACTGGGTGGTCAAGCCTCAGATAGCAGATGCTGGTATTTGCATGGTGCCGCTGGGTGTATGACTGCATTTCGGTTTATTTGCTAGCTAAAGGTCAGGGGAGGATGTAGGAATTGGATGTTGTGGCAGGGTTTTAGATTGTTTGTTCTGGTGTGTGTGTGTGTGTGTGTGTGTGTGTGTGTGTGTGTGTGTGTGTGTGTGCGTCCTGTTTGTAATCTAGTCACAGCTGATCCAGTTTAGTCAGTTCTAAACCTTTGATTTGATTTGGGTGTTTATAATAATTGTAATCTTTGTAGCCTTACGTCGGTCCGTTATGGCAGCCATCAGTCTCCGTACCATCTCTGGAAGGACGGATCCCTCTTCTCGGTTCCACCTCGCGGTTTCGTCCTCGATGATTTATTTGCTTTATCCTCGCGCTTTAGGGGTTTCAGGGTTGGGTTCCCTTATCAAATATAGCCTTTGAAGCGTTTGGAGACTGGAACTGTGATAAAGGGCTGCCCAAATTAGATTCCCTTCATTGAATAATAAAACATGATTAACAACACTTTCCTTCTTGGGAAACTGACCATGCATGGCAGTCCGTGTCATCATGAACTCTTTTCTTCAAAGCGCTTTGTCTGGGTATGTGTGGAGGGGAGAAAGCGTGCAGGGGTGACACTCAGGATGTTGTACAGAGCTGGATAACAGCGGAAAGGCTGTCCGCAGGAGACTCACTTTCCCTGGGTGTCCGCCAAAGTCTTCGACTGGCATTCCCATCGGGCTTTTGTAACGGCGAGAGAAAAAAAATCCAAAAAAGAAATATTCATATTGTGTCAATATGCATTGAAATAGAATGGATTTCTTAACCCACGTTATGAATTTTAGACTGTGTGTGTGTGTGTGTGTGTGTGTGTGTGTGTGTGTGTGTGTGTGTGTGTGTGTGTGTGTGTGTGTGTGTGTGTGTGTGTGTGTGTGTGTGTGTGTGTGTGTGTGAAGTCGTTTCATCTGCTGACCCCAGAAGAGTCGGAGGCTGGACATTGCTGCCAGGGCAGTGACCTTAATCTCGATGCTAAGCACAACTCCGCCTCATTTCCCCTATGGAAGCCACCCTCTTCCTGGACACCTGCGTTCCTCATAACCTTCTCCCTGCTTAGGGCCGCTGCCTCCAGCAGAACGGGACCGTAAAGCATCCAGATGTGCACCGCATGACGACAAACACTCAGCGCTTCAACCCTTTATACTCGGGCCATGACCGATTGCATGTGTAGCGATGGGGTCTTTTATGAAATCTGTCTTTTTTCTCTCACACTTTTACTCAGCAGCATCAATGATGTGCTGCCTGAAGAAACAGGGATTTAAAGCACAGATTTGAGCAGTTCTTCACAAGAAAGGTCAGCGTTTGTTCAATCATTCAGTAGCTACCGAAAAACCCAAAAGTCAACCATTATAAAAACATGGCACGCGGTCGTTCCCACATGGTGGCTGTCGAGGGTAGTTGGTAGCTCATTGGCTGAGGAGGGGGAGGGTGGAACGTAGCAACCTTAGCACTTGTTGTGAGGGTCCGCTTGTACTAGGGCTGCTTGATTATGGAAAAAATCATAATCACGATTATTTTGGTCAATATTGAAATCACGTTCATTCTAACGATTATTTTTGAGTTTGAAAACAATTTGTATTTATTCGGCATGTCTCTCCCAAAAAACACTTTGTAACTGAGAACTTTGAAATTTGACCTTTAAAAAAAAAATACACAAAATTGTCAAAAAGAAAATGTTGAAATCTAATATAATGTGCAGATATGTAAGATATGTTAGATATTCTATAAAACATTTAATAAAAAATAAACGAAAATTCGATTAATCGCAATCAAAATTTGATTAATCGCCCAGCCCTACCTTGTACTGGTATACCTACTCTTGCGAGTGAACACGGAGCGATGACCCTTTCCGACGCAGCAGCGCTCTGCTCGTTACTGGCCGGAGGGGAAACCGACAGCCAGAGAACAAGACGCTAACTCACAACATGAACACAAACATCAAACCCACATCTGGGGTTAGCATCTGGGGGACAGCTCTTCCTCAAACAGTGATGATCTCGATCCAAAAGAATCGCCCCAGCGTCCGGTGCTCTGAGCCTCTCGAGGGAACTGCAGAGGAAAGAAGAGGAGGAGGGCTAACAAAAGATAAACATGTTTGATGCTTTACAAATGGGAACTGTGCCTTAGTCTCCCCAGGTGTGTATGTCTATAACCAGAGGAGGGCAGAGAGGAGGACGTGGAAGAGAGGAGGAGGAGGAGGAGGAGGCAGATTAGGAAGAGGGGTAGGAAGAGGAGAACAGGGAAGAGCAAGAGAGCAGAGATGAGGAAGAGGGGGAGGAAGAAGAGAACAGGCAAATAGAAGCGGAGGTGGCGGAATAAGAACGGGAGGAAGAGGAGGAGGAAGGTAAGGAGGAGGAGCAGGAAAATAAAATGATTGCCAGGCCCACGTTACGCAATTCCTGCTTGGTTCAAATCAGTCACAGATGATGGGACAGTTTTTCTCCTGCAACAATTTGTGTCGATGCGAAACTGTATTTACCCTCTGACATTTTATTGTAATTTTTGGTCACCCGTTGACAACTGCAGTATAATGTCTGTTTCAATAACCCTGACACAACTAATCCCAATGGATATCCATGGCTGCAAGACGAGAACAAATTCCTGACCCTCCTGCCTGGAGGTATTATTACAATACGTGTCCAAAAGGAGAAAAAAAAAGACAAAGCATGCCGTATTCTATTGTAAACACGTGGGTTTGGACTGAATCCTTTGAAAAGCTGATCAAGGCAAACCAGATGAATAATCAGTGAAATTATCAAATGGGGACGAAATTAATAACTTAAACTTTGCACTGGATTGCTGTGCAAATCGAATCATATATTTTTATTTGAAGTGCTTTTTAAGGCAAACACACACACTTTACACATCTTAAAACCAACTAGGTATATGCCAACGTGGTTAAAAAGATACATAGAAACCAACTAAATACTAACTACGTTAAAAAGATGCATTAAAACCAACATTATACAAACTACATTACATAATACACATAGGTCGATACAGTTTCATACTGGCTCATACAGAGCTTCTCCTTAAGTGAAGTCTGCAGTGTAACAAAGGCTGAGTCTGACTCTGTCTGTTAGTCATGCCCTAGTTGCGTGAGTCCCTGACTGCTGTGTCATCTCATCTCCCTGCACCCCCATCACCAGCACCACCACCACCACCACCACCACTGCTGCGACGCACCGGGCCTGGTACACGCCGACAGGGCGTCTTGAGACCTCAGAAAGCCTGATGACTTGCAAATGTGTGTCGCAAAAACGTGTGTTCATCTGCCCGGCTCTTTTTATAGATCTCAACGAAATTCTCTAGTGGGAGAAAACCGCAGCATTTAACACACAGAAGTAGTTTCAAATAAAGGAGGATTTGTTCCTCTTCTATATCTGGAATATGTGTCTGCTTCTTTTTAACTGTGTTTCAAGAATTTTTTTTTTGGGGATGTTTCTGCCATGTTGGCAGGCATTGGTCACAGAGCCACAACTGCCTTTGACACTTCCCCTGCTGTCTTCTTTGTGATGGGATCCTTCCATGCTGTGGAATTTGATTTTCAGGTTCAACGTGACCATGATTGCTGAAGACAAGACTCTAGGGGGAGTGAGTGAGATGGCCCGGGGAGCGAGGTGGCGAGAGAGAGAGAGTGGGAGAGGGCGGGAGGGTGAGGGAGAAATAGAGAGAGGGAGATTGGTAGCACGAGATATGGAGAGAGGAGGGAGAAATGCTAAAAATGCCGCGTGAGAAGGTGGATTGAACGATCAATTGTCATCAATGCAATCAGACAAAAAAGAGACCTTCTATGGAAATGTTTTGCATAAAGACTACCTCAGGAATTCTGAAGAAGTCAAGGAATTTACTGGTTACTGAGCTTTTTCCCCAAGTGTAGTCTGCAGTTCAACAAAGACATTGCCTGTTTAAAAATAAACTAAATGTAAAGCAGTAAAAAAAAAATGTATCCATCCAGCCATCTGTCAATGCAATATATCCATCCATCTGTCGGCCTGTTTGTCTATCAGAGATTACCAATTAAGTCTTACACACCACCAATCCGGGGTCACATGACCCCCAGCATCCGCACACGGCTGCTCTTCCCTCCGCACGCACAACGTTGCCGGGTAGCTATAGCAACGGATCATGCGCGAGTTCTGACGCCAAAGCGGATGACGAGCGGTGCGGTTCGTCTGGAGGTTGGACAGATGTTGCTCGCCCTCCGTTTTAATTCAGGGCTATGATGGGATGGGCCGGGGCTGGGGTTGGGTGGGACCACTTGTATTAGACGCAGGAGGTACCCGCGAAGGACACCGTCAATAGATACGGTCAAGCTGTGCCCGTATCTATTGGGTATGGCCACAGAGATAACGGCCAGCCAGGAAGCCTCGTGATGGCGTTGTCTCTAGCTGCTGCTTGTGGAAGTTGACCACGTTGTTGTTGTTGTTGTTGGGTCGGCTTGGCTCAGGAGGTAGAGCAGGTTGGCTGGTAACCGGAGGGTTGTGAGTTTGATCCCCGGATCCTCCTTGCTAGAGTGTTGAGGTAACACTGAGCAAGACACCTCACCCTGACTGCTCCCGACGAGCCGGCTGTCGCCTTGCATGGTTGACCTGTGTGTATGAGCCATTGTACGTCGCTTTGGATAATAGCGTCTGCTAAATGGCCTTTATTTAAATGTATTGCTTAAAATTGAACTTTATTCCAGCCTGGGGCAGGACCTACATTGACAGGTGGCAGGTTGCCGGCCGCTGTCTGCTTTCCACAAGATGCTCTCCTGCTGCATGGCTCTTCCACTCAGCAGCTGGAATATCATACGGAAGGAGCAGGGACTCCTGATTCCCTCTGTACACACAATAGACCGGGCCAGGTGGAACGGATTCTATTCATTATTATTCAATCCATGGTATTTTAATTCGCTTTATCTTTTTAATTGCAGGTCAAACCCCTGCCACCTCGGGTTTTTTGGCCATCAACCAAATTAAAGTATTTACTTTCATACGGTTGAACTGCAGTAGTGTGTTTGCTGTGGTCAGTGGTTTTCAACCTCATCTATTGATCTATTCTAATCTACTCAGATCCCGGGGGTGACAGTGGGGTCGGGTCCCCTCTAACTTCTTAAAAACATGGAGTTGGCCCCCAATAAAAATCACTTCTAAATGCATGTCATTTAAAAATATATATTTAATAGATGCCTATTCCCCTTTTAATAAATTCCCACATCAATACAATAATTTTTAAAGGGTTTTGATTATCTCCCCTCCCCTCTATGTATCCTGCCCAGTGGTCTGACCCATTGTATATACAATTGGTGCGTTATACCTCTATGCCTATTTTCTGAGCATGATTGTGCTTCATTTTTGGATATGTTTGCCTGTAAAATAGGACGTTCCTGCATATAATGTAATCATATATATTTGAACTACTACTGGCTGTGAGTTTGTTCAAGCAGATCATCAAGAAAGTACTCCAAAGTATCCATTATTTTCAGAGACGCAAACTGTTTTTTATCACATCTTACCTTTTGAGAAACGCAGAATGCATAAATATGACAACACTGACCTCTGGTGGTGATGAGCGCACATTTGGAGCGAGCGATCTCACTGCAAATGTCTGTTTAGCGCTAGTGCATAGTCAACTTATCATTTAAGCATCTGGGGGCTCTAATGTATTTTTCTTAATTTGACATCTGTTTTGAAGAGACAATGCTGAATAGGTAGCTTGGAAAGGTTGCATAGTCGCAAGGTGACAGTAAAACCTCTGCGTCGTCACACTGCTTTCTTCCTGAACATTTCACCCTCGAACATTTTACCTACTTCTGCAACTTGCCAGATCAGCCACTAGATGTCAGTACAGTACATCCTAAAATTCTTCTTAATCTTTGACCAAATCTGTGCATAGTAACTACAATTCATGCACAGTAATGTATAGCCATGGAAGAGCAGAAATCAGCATACTGTTTTGTGTTAGAGCATGCATTAAAAAAAAAAAAAAAAATGCATATGAATCAACCACTCTCATGTTTCTTTAAGTTTTTTATTCAGTTTTATCCAAAAAAAAGAAAGTTTGAAATCTCTCAAATGTTCTCCCTTTATACATATATACATAAATACATTTGTGTTGTCGCACACACATACACACAAACAGACAAAAGCCATTGTATTCTATTGTAGATTCACCACCACCACCACCAACTCCCCCACCACCACTACATTAAATAACTTGAAACAAATTATTTGTACCATACCATACCATCAGAGAAGCGAAACCAACAAACGATAGCAAATAGGTACTTGTTTTTGACGAGTCAGTCAGTCGTCTACACAACAGTTAGGCGGCTGTTTCCTATGTGTAGATAGTGGCGAGAGAGAGGGAGGGACTTCCGAGGGACAGAACAGGATATCGTGTCTGTTACATCCTTGGAGTGCAGAGAGGGAGGGACTTCAGAGGGAGGGGACAGGATATCGGCATCTGTAACATCCTTAGGAGTGACGAGAGAGAGAGGGAGGGACTTCAGAGGGAGGGGACAGGATATCGGCATCTGTAACATCCTTAGGAGTGATGAGAGAGAGAGGGAGGGACTTCAGAGGGAGGGGACAGGATATCGTGTCTTTTACATCCTTGGAGTGCAGAGAGGGAGGGACTTCAGAGGGAGTGGAAAGGATATCGGCATCTGTTACATGATCCTTAGGAGTGGTGAGAGAGAGAGGGAGGGTTTTGCGTTTCCGATATTGCTTTGTCGAATCCTTGGTAATAGTAAAACCCTCTGTATTTCTTCTTCTTATCGTTGCCGTTGTTATTATTGTCGTGGTGTAAGTCCTTCACCTGGGAGTGTTCACAAAAATACACGGCTCACACAAAGTCAGAATTACCCAAAAAATTGCATTCGGGTTGCGGGAGCCGGCCGGATGCCAGCCCATAATACCCAGCGTCCCTCTCCTAGTCCAACACGAGGGAGCAGATGTTCCCCCGGCTGCTATGGGCCGTCCCAGAGGAAGGAGTTGTTGTGCAGGACCTGGGCCAGCTTCTGGTTGAAGGGCTTATAGAAGTCCTGCAGGAGGTCCCTGGTGCTGGCCAGCATGGGACCCAGGTTCCTGTTAGCCTCCTTCCGGGTGTTGGAGGCCGGGCTCTGGGTGATCTCAGCCTCCTGCTGCTCCGTCAGCGGACCTGGAACACACACACACACACACACACACACACACACACACACACACACACACACACACACACACACACACACACACACACACACACACACACACACACACACACACACACACACACACACACCAAGGTCAATACAGTTCCAGAGGCGTCCAGCACCGCTGTGATCCAGTTCCCACAGCCTCACAGCTTCAGTGAAGCCACACTGAAGCAGCCGCTGTGAAATTCCTGTGTGTGCAGTCACAGTGTGCTCCGAGCCCGCTCCCCTTGGCAGGTGCTCTCGAGGAGGTAAACACACACTGCGGCTGGTGTTGCCAGGTCTCTCTGTTTTGTGTCTGCATCTTTAGTATGTGTGGCTTCATTTGTTGAAGGAATCCAGGAAATGAAGTGCTTTGTTTTCACGATGCCATTCCCTGCCAACTGTGGCACCGTCGCTTATCTAGTGACAAGACCTCCAGGGCTCCCCACCTGCGTTGAGGACTTTGAGACATGCTTTTTCCATTAGGACAAGGCCGAATCGTGTGCACATCACACCCACTGTTCAATAGTAAGTAGTCGGTCATAATCCGAGTGTGCATCTCCATGCCGAGTATGGTTCTATTAATAGGAATGGGGAAGTAATCTGGGAAGCAGAAGTCCTGCCACATTAAACCTAGGAGAGAGGCTGGGCCGGAAACCAGAAACCAAAGGGGGCGGTGGTAGGCCTCATTTCCTGTTTCGTTCCGGAGACGTTCACCAAAGAGAAACTCATTCGTGAGTGGTTGCCAATTTGAGACGGCGATTTGATAGAAGTGTATTTCTACAGAAGCCAGTCTACACAGCACAGACAATCTTTAGTTTTCTACCGCAGGCCACCAATTACACACTTCGAGATCCACGCCTCCAGCCACACTATTTGTCGAAAACAAACACGCCAAAACATGGCATCAGAACAGCGGATTGGTGGTTGTGTTCCTCACCCAGGTGGAGGAAGTCGAACACGCGCTTCATGGTGTACTTCCGGTTCAGGGCGTGGTCCTCCAGGCGCAGGACCAGCAGCTGGTCCCGGTGGAAGATGGTCAACCAATCTAGTAGGAAGACAACGTAGAGGCCCACAGGCATTCTGATCTACAAGCAGTGGAGACCACAGGGTCAGTGGGCATCGGTTAGGATCAGTGGACACTTGGATTTGATTGTATTAATTATGTATTTTATTGCATACTATTCATATTTTGTTTACTTTAACCTAGCAGGTTGTGACGTTGATTCAAAAAGCGTTCAGGCCGTTCTACTGCCTTCATTGCTGGTGCACTAGTGGGTGGGGCCACAGAGACGTCCAACGTGTTCCCAGTGATACGAAGGGAACACGGAATTGTCCCTAGCAATGATTTTGATTGACAGTACAATTGTCCAACCCCCCGGCTCTGGACCTATCCCCTCCCACCCCCCGTGTCAGAACCAATCATATAGATGCCCTTGAAGTCACCGTCACGGCAATTGCATCAGCATGAGGTGGTGAGAGGTGTGTGTGTGTGCGTGTGTGTGTGTGTGTTCGTACGCGTGTTCGTACGCGTGTCCCCCCCCCCCCCAGTCCTGTCAAACCCGGACCCTCTTCATAACATGCAGATCTCTGTGTTGGCCGTATGCGCGCTATGTTAATTTGATTCTCAATATTCAGAACAACAGCTCCGGTTTCCAATTGACCTGCCTCCCCTCCGGAGAGGCAGACCCTTGAAGCCTGACGGTAAGCACACTGCCAAGGCATCATCACCAATGTAATTGGGAGATTAGATGGAGTGTGATTCCGGAAAGGCTCGACGGCTTTCACATGAATCGTGTGCATCTCGGTGGTGAATCGGAGCCCTGTCATTAGGACTCGGTTCTGTGCTCCATGGGAGCACACTCGCTCTTTTAACTACAGTGAAAGGGGCCAATTCTGCCCAGTTTTATGACCAGGAATTGAAACGGCTCTCGAAACAACTCGGCCCTTTGTATGGAGAGAGCGCTGGAGTCCTGCTGTGAATGTGTCTGTTCATGCCTCCTCTGGCCCTTATCTCCTCATCTCTTCCTCCCAGTCCTTCAGCACCGCAGAGCCATGGCACGGCCCGCGGCCCGCTCTCCGCAGACACCCACAATGCTTTGCATGTAGCCTAATGAGAGGGTGGACAATTAGGCCAGGAAGAGAGATTGAGCATGCTGTGGGACTGCTTCTCATGGGTAGCCTGAAGTGTGTGTGTGTGTGTGTGTGTGTGTGTGTGTGTGTGTGTGTGTGTGTGTGTGTGTGTGTGTGTGTGTGTGTGTGTGTGTGTGTGTGTGTGTGTGTGTGTGTGTGTGTGTGTGTGTGTGAAGAGGGGGGTCTAAAATAGGCCAGAATCCCGCCTCATCCCTTCTTAAATAAAAAAAATAAAATCTGGCCGAGGGCCCGGATGCTGGGCAGAGCGCTGGCCGTGTGTGTGTGTGTGTGTGTGTGCGTGAGTAAGAATGACCACAGGAGCGCACAGTGCTGCTGATAGAGCCGTCTTGTTAGCCTAGCCCTGATGGCCGAGCCATTCCTGTCTCTCCACTGGGTCAGGAATAATGACTTCCTCTGTGGCGCTGCCAAGTCGCCCTCAATGGCTCGCATTGCTCTCCACGGCGCGCCACATCACCCCCTGCCGACGCTAGCCCTTTGATTAGCGTTAGCTGTAGTAGCATGTGCTAATTAAGTGCGGGCACACAGTGTAGCTTGTGTGTCTCTCTCAGACCCTAGACGGGACGCCACCAACCAACCAACACCGTCACCCTCCTACCCGCTAAAGGCCAAACGACATCTTCGCTTCCAGCACATAATATGCAAAGACACTCGAAGATCCACGTCGCAACTCAGGTAACGGACACTGTACTGTTCCGGGGCTATACCGCCCCCTGGTGTACACGTTAACGCATGCAGCTCTGCGAAAACCTGTGTTGTTGTCTCTCGAGTCACGACGCAAAATCCATTTGAAGCGGGTGCATGCATTGCAGACCTCTAAACCCAGCCTGTAGTCACCGCTGTGGTTCTGTGTGGGAGGGGAGGGGGACTCTCACCGGCATGCCGTTGTTGAGGGTAGAGTTGTACACACAGGAGCGTATGGTGGTCATGGCAACACACCCGTCGAAGAGCTGCAGGGACTCCGACACCTTCTCGTGGAAGTCCTCCGCGGACTTATTGGTTCCGCCAAAGTAAAGGTAGTCGGAGTAGAGCCTGCAGGGCACACGGCAAGCACACATCTTCACCAGAGTAAGAGCGCGTTCATTTTGATAGGTTTATCGTCTATTTATATGCACAATTAAGTCAAGAAGTGCCTTCAAACTTTTGCATAATATAAACATGAAACACAAAAACAACATATTGCTAAGAGCACAAGGGCCTGTCTAAAAGCGTGCATTGTCAGCAGCTGAATGAAAATATCTACAGAGAAAATCGTAACCTGCACTATTATAATGATTCAATACCATGCAAGTGTGTGTGTGTGTGTGTGCGCTTGACTGCCTGCGTGCTTGTGTGTGTGGTTTCCTGTGTGTGTGTAAGTGAGTGTGTGTGTATGTTTGTTCGTGCATGTGTGTGTCTGGTTGCCTGTGGGTAAGTCTACGTGCGTGTGTGTGTGTCTGCGTGTGTGTGTGTGGGTGTTAGTGTGTCTGCGTGTGGGTTTGGTTGCCTGTGTTTGTGATTGCGTGTGTGTGTGTCTGCGTGTGTGTGTGTGTGTGTGTTAGTGTGTCTGCATTTGGGTTTGGTTGCCTGTGTGTGTGTGTGTGTGTGTGTGTTAGTGTGTCTGCGTGTGGGTTTGGTTGCCTGTGTGTGTGTGTGTGTTTGTGTGTGTCCCACCGTTCCACGGGGTCCCTGAAGATGACGATGAGGCGTGCGTCAGGCTGCAGGGCGTGGATGAAGTCCTGGTTCAGGTAGGGCGGCTCCTCCGTCGTGCTGTTGTCACTGTAGTACGTCCAGGCCTTGTTGTCCCACATGGTGGACGCACTGGCCTCCCCTGCACACACACACACAGACACACACACAGACACACACACACACATGCCAAGACACACGCACACACCCAGACACATTCACGCGCATGCAGACACACGCAAAGACACACACAAAGACACACACACAGAGAGACAGACACACACAAAGACACACACAGACAAACGGATAGACAGACACACAAAGATGCACACACGTGAACACACACACATTTCCAAACAGACGTACACACACACAGACAATAACATAATCACACACACAAAAATGAACTGTTAATTCTTTCGGGAGAAAAATATGAAACGAAAGAAATTATCTCAAGAAATATGTTGGAATAAATCCCAGAGGTAGACACAGCCATGGGGGTAGAGCTTAACGAGTAAACAAGTGTATATAGTATAATGGCAGCTCCTCATTGGCAGCTCAAGGCCTGACCACGCCCCCTTGCTACGCCCTCTCTACAACACATACACACCCATGGCCCGAACTTGAACCCTGAGCACTTCCTCACAATAGGTAATATATTCAAAGAGGGAAGGAGATGAACAAAACACAGAGACACACTCAGCTACGCTACTTATACAACTTTCTCACTCGGCCTTGTTTTGATTCCAGTGATTGTTGGGGGGGGGGGGGGGCGGCAGATGGAATCACAGGTGGGGTCCAGTAGAAGGAAATTGAGATGGATGGAATATTAATCATGGAGGACGGACGGTTTGAGCAGTGACGCATTGCATTAGATCTAGACTCATTTCATTTGGTGTGTTTCTGTTTCAGACTAAAACCCAACCAGAAAACGACTTGTTTCAGATGGAAAGTGACGGGGTGGTTGAAACACATAGTACAAGTCGTGCTGTGGAATTATCCATTTTATGTAGTTGAATTGCCCTCTATAGGTTACCTGCCCAAGCATGCCGGTACTTTTGGGTTACCAGGCAACGTCAACAAACATTCCGACTGCGCCCCCCGTCTCAGATGTACATAGTGGGAGTACGTTGTGTAAGAGATTGCTAATGCCTGAAAGGCAATATAGCCCTGTCCTCAAAGTATCTACCAAAGTTATTTTTATTTTGCTAGTGGGCAGGGTGTCGTTCGAACAAGGGTGCTTGGTTTGGAGTGTCCAAGTGACCCTTTGGAACCCATAGGCCAGTAAGTCGTGACGAACTTGGAACAATTCAAAACAATTCAAAACAAGCACATCTATTTCTCAAATGTGTTAGTAGACACACAGCCACAATGTCAGCACGACCTTAAATGACCTTTTATTAATAATAATTGACCACACACTCCGCGACCCTCTTTTGGGTCGCGACCCACCAGTTGAGAAACACTGAACTCCATATATTCTGCTGCTAGAGTAACAGCATCCGATATGTGGGTGTCCCGGTTTTCCCTGCAACGTCTCATCAGCCACTCCGTGTTCTGGCAAGTTTATGTTTCTATCAAGAATGAACCCCGACCCCAGAGATACTAAAACAGCATGGGGGGAGGGGTGTCTGTGTGTGGGCATATGTCAGTGATTCAGCAAGCCGAGAGTTTCTTAGGTCAATATTACAACCAATTCATTTTCTGTCGATTGACAAGACATATTTTCCATTTTTGTTTCATCAGAAGTGCTTGCCCTCCCCGTTTCAAATGTCTTAACATGTCACCATTCTAAATACCATACTGATCAACCTTCTGAAAAATAAATAACGGTAACGGTAACAAATCCTAAAAAATAAATAAAAAACATCCCCAAAATAAAATAATATTTTCAACTTTTTTATCGCAACCACTGCCAATTGCAAATCGCCTTCTATTAAATTCTATTACACGTTTGAATTCGATTCATAGTTCAGCCCTACCTATAATGATGTGGCGCTGGGGGTAGGGAAGGTCCCGGGCTCGGCTGGCGTTGGCCGACAGCTGGTCCTGGATCTGGAAGGCGGACAGATCAAACAGGTCCAGGTAATCCTCCACTGGGAAGCGGTCGTGGACGCCATCTTTCAGACGGACAATACCTGAGGGAGGGCGGGAGATAAAGACATCAACGCTACAGTGGATACACTACGGAAACATACAGGGCTAGCACTCATTGATACCTATCGCCAGGAGTGAAACATGTCGTTATTTGTATATATTATGCGTATTAATGTATAATTAGGATTATTAGTATTATTAGTGTACCTATCTTAACCTTGTTCAACATTTAAGTATTTTACTTAAATCAGTATTTTTATTATAATCATTTTTTGAATAATAGGAGGACTCATTGAGGGGGTCTCAATGATTCCTCATTAACGTTGACCTTGAGTTAACACCAGCTCTTCTTGATGAGGAACTGAAATCTGCTGCAAGTCACTTTCAGTCTCCCTCCTTACCCCAAAAGACCAATCAACTCACAAAGTGGCGCGACCTTGCAGAGCAGAGAGTTTGGCATCGCTGTGCCTTTTCACATTACAGGAGCAACACTCCCAGAGTCTTCAAAAGCGCTCCCAGATCGGCGGCAAATGCTTTTTTTATTCAATCCTCCAATTAAGGAGCGGTGGCAGGCGTGCGCCGGCCATGCTGAACGGGCTGTGGACGGATGTGTTTATGTCCACGCCGGTGTCGCCTACAGCTCTAATTACAGCTGACCAGGCAGCTTTGGGCCGAGGGTCTCTGGTCCATTGTGGGGCTTCAGAAGAGTCCCCCTCTGCTCTGTGTTACGACGAGCCTGAGCTCAGACGGCCATTAGTTCCACATGGCGCTTTGATGGAGCTGCAGTAAACAACTCTGTGATTCACCTCTCCACGAACGCCCTGGCACGATGACTCTGGGCGCGTTGCTGTCGCACTGTTGCCACGCAGTCGCTTGTTTGTCTTTGTTGTCGGGTTGATTTTGCGCAGGGTTTAGGCATGGGTTAAAGATAAAATATATTACAATCTTGTTTTCTAATATTAAAGAGTTCAAGATGGGAAAAAACTGCTGGCAGAAATACCGGACACCCACTGTGAGGTAATAAAGTAAATATACGCAGTGCCGTGGGAAATCAAACGAAAATAAAATGTCTGGGAACACTTGAGATCATTAGAAGGAGATAGAAAAAGAAAAAAAGACAGAGAGGAAAGGAAAGGCCAGGGAGTGTATAATAACAGAAAGGTCACATACTGTGGAGCTGATAAACAAGCATGAACCAGGGTAAAAGTGCTAGACTGTATATTAATATTGTGGTTAGATCACTCGTATAAGACCTAATGTAATTTCTAAATAAATACGTTTGATTACATTCGTTTTGTTGATTGTACAGACGCATCAACATTCAAATCAGTACTGACCCATAAGTTGTCGTTAAAATTGAGTTGGAATCGCTCTGCTATTCAACAAGTGCTTTAGTTAAGTCCCATTTTGAGATGGTTCTCTTAAGTTAATAACTTAAGTTATTCTATCTTTGGGGACTTTCATTCTGCCTCATTCCAAAGCATTTGTGCTATTTTTACTTCCCTTTTTAATAAAAGGTTGGAATCAATACACTCACTTACTTCGGAAAATGTCTTGTATCTAGTACTTTTACTTAAGTTGGAATGTTCACTCCCATTTTTACCAAACAGATTTGAGCTTTTAGGTTATTGATTCCTGCCGGAGCTTCTACTGTGAATGAACTTTAGGAATGATAATAAAAGCAGTGGTGATAAGCGATGCTCTTGGGACCATCAGACCAGCATCTCTTCACCTGAATGTTATTAACCATTTGAAAATCCGTTTCAAGAGATTTTTGCTGAGACAGCTAGGCATGCCTCGAAAATGATCTAAACATACTTTCTGACTACATGTATTAAATCGAATGAATAAAAGTACATGGCCTTGACTAACTCCAGTTATGCCAAAACCATGCTAATCCTGGATGTTGACTACTCCTTAAGTGAAGGTTATTCTAAGACATTCATTATGTATGATTTGCTGCCTTCTAGACATGAGAGTAGCACTTAGAAAAGTAATCGATATCCACGTAGATGCATTAGTCGGCACTCTGAACTTACATTATCTGGGGTGTGGTGAACAACTCGTGGATCAGATCAATGAACAACAAATAACATGAAATACTGTCTGCCCTTCCTTTTGATGTCTAGTGTGTGTTTCTTTGATTTAGTAACACTTCTACTGTGACTTGAGAGGGACTTTGTATTCCACCTCAAGTCAATTATTTAATTGGGACTGATTTATTCCATTTATGGGTACGACCATTCTTTCAGCTCAAAAATAGCTAATGAGTGCCAACGGATCCCGGCCTCCAGCAACTTGATAGGCCTAAAAGAAACATGAAGCAAAAGAAAGAGAATCCACGATTTGAGCTGCGCTTCCAGCTGATCTGATCTGTGGCACTATGTCCTCCCTGGCTCTCGTGGAACGGGGTCCTCCTCGTAAGCTTGACTCTCTGAACCATCTGTGCTCCGAGCCACACGCTCTCTCTAACATCACAGCTGCACACAGAGAGACGGGAACACGCGAGCATCCTCACAATCACACTCTCTACAAGGAGGCTGGCTTGGCATGGGAGTAAAGCCATGCTATCAAAGTAAATGTGTGTGTGCGGGTGTGTGGGCACATGCATGTGTGTGTGTGTGTGTGTGTGTGTGTGTGTGTGTGTGTGTGTGTGTTTCCAAGTGTGCTAGATGTGTGCATGCATGTGCAAGATTGGACCTGCTTGTGGGTGTGTGCGGCCATATGAGTGTGGACTGGTGGTTTGTTTGTGTGTGAGCGTGTTTGAGTGTAGATAGTTTTTTTTGTGTAGATTCAGCGTGCGTGTGTGGACCTGTTGGTTTGTGTGTGCGTGTGTGTGCACATGCCTGCATGCATGTCTGAGCGTGGACCTCTTGGTTTGAGTGTGTGTGTGTGTGTGTGCGTGCGTGTGTGCGTGCGGGCATGCGAGCGCCAAGTGTGTGCGTGCAGCTGCGTTGTGAGGCTCCCCATGCAGTTTGGGGGGTTTATCTCTGAGCTTGGCGACTCACAAATAAGCACGTGTTTAAACTCCATCAGGCCAACTTGGGAGGGTTGATATTGGCAGCCGGCTGAATCGCTCTGATAGCGCTAGCTTGAAACACGCCAGTGATTTCCAGGTGGTAATAAAGAACCGTTCGCAAACCAGCCCATCTTCCAAGCTCAATCTTTTAACGGCCTCACAAGATACACAAATCCTATCACGCCATGTCCATTAAAACCGCCAGTGCATCCTATTCATCTCCCGCTCTGTAAAAAATCGATTTCATACCGATTTACATGAAATAGTTTTTTGAGTCAGAATGCTGAAATTCAGCCAGTCACCGCACAGAAATTGCACGGATCAACTGAAAAACAGGAAACTGCAGTGCATGCATGCACATGTGTGGAGTCAATGTGGTTGGGGATTCAACGTACGCCCCAAAAGGCATCAAAGGGGCGCCTAGGTCTGGCATCTGCCGGTTTCTAAGGGGCTTTCATCCACGCACCGACTGTCTGTGTCACCGATTACGGTAAAACACTGCAGCCAGAGCATCCCTCTACCCGTGTACGCCCAACGATGTATAGTGCGCTAATGAGTGCCGTCCCCACACGTAGCCAAACTTCCTGAGTGCCAATGCGGGAAACGACATCGCCAGGGGAGCTCTATTGATGTACTCCTGGTGGTAGCCACAAAGCTAAGAAGATTATCACTCAAAATGGAGAATGGAAGCGCTATTCATCTCAGCAAATAAAAACCCATTAGCTTAATAAAAAAAACTCTGCCGTTATCCATCTTCTTAATATATATTAAATTCAACGCAGCTGATGATGAATGGCTGCAATGAACGCTTATTTTATATGGTGGTTATTTTTCGATTCCTCTCGTGAACGTGTTGCACGTGAAGTTGCCGGGACGTACTGAGAGTTGTAAAGACTGAGGGCAGAAAGGAGCGGAAGACATGAACATTTCTAAACTAAACTTTGTTTAGAAAGTATTGCATTAACGCACCTGTGATTGACAGGCCAGATGGATTCATAGAACCGATCAGTGAAGAGATGCCTTAAATGATCAGTCCAAATGGCTCAAAATAGATATTCTCACAGAGCATTTGACTCACTAATACCTGATGGATAGCTATGTCATTTATAAGATATTGCTATGACAGTCAAATTATTATAGCTCTTAAACACAGTATGATTTCCTGGTGATCACTAATATCTGTTAGATCACTTCTTTAACGTGTTTTGAGTCTTCAGCAAGGGAACAATAACTTTATAGATAAAATGAGAGAACTTGCCCTGGTGAGAGAACCTTATCTTTGAGGCAGAACTAAACAATGTGCTCTGTCACACACTGGTCATACGCAACCTTCGATATTCTGAAACCAATTTTCAATACATCAGCTTCGGTTCTTCAAATATTTTGTGACACCCTGACTCTGACCTTCAGTTTGATCCCATAAATATTTAGAAACATTGATATATACAACACGATCGTTAAACAATAAAACTATTTTTTAAATGTTGGGCCACACGGCACCTAAGTCAGCCAATGAGGGCAAAGGGGCGGTGACCCGGGCCACTCAAGCCACACCCCTTTTCTGAGCGATGCCAGCAGAGCACCAATCAGTAGGCCTGTCCCGTTACCTACGGATGTCCCACCTGGAGGAACCCCCCTGTTCCCAGACACTCACCAAACCGTTTGCGCGTCCACCAATGCGGCTCCTTGCTGATGCCAAAGCGGACGTCCGGGTGCATCCTCAGGCGGTCGTACAGGTCCGTGGTGCCACACTTGGGCTGACCGATGATGTAGAAGTACGGCAGGCAGCGCGTGCGGTACAATTTACCGTCCCAGTGAAACAAGTGTTCCCGGAAAGAGTTCCTCAAGAACTTGAGCAGCGTGCGGAAGCGCTTCGAGAACTCGTACTTGTTGTTCCCATAAGGGTCCGATGTGTTGTTCCCCGTGTATTCCTCGTACCAGCACGGGTTCTTGAGGCCGGGCAGGAACTTGCGTGGGATCACGGAAAACATCTGCGAAGAACAAACAAAACGGATCATTAACCCAACACAGATTTGTAGAGTCAACTCTTTCGGTTTCCCGGACCAAAGGCTTGACCCTAAAGAAGCCCGAGTCATGAATACTGCTTTATAATGATTACACCATTAAAACGCTATTTATCTCCAGATGTATTGACTCACTGAGTGGGGGGGATACACACACACACACACACACACACACACACACACACACACACACACACACACACACACACACACACACACACACACACACACACACACACACACACACACTGCTGTATCATGTCTCAATCCTCTGTGCTTAAGGTTATACACCGATGACACAGCCCACATTCCCATTTCCCTCACATTTCAAGCTGCTATTTCCAGTGGATTCTACACCGCAATGCTTCGCAGTAGACGATGACTCACTGGCTGACGAACAGACGGAGCACGAGGGAGAAGACGGTTGCAACAGCATCCCTTGCAGTCATGTGGTATTGATTATCCCCCACAGCCACAGCCAACCACCTCTGCATTTATGTGTTCAATAAGAAATAAGGTGTTGCACATAGTACCCGGCACACGCTTACTAAACCCCCGCCTGGGGTGACGATGGATCCACATGGACAAGCAACAGGGCTCTGAATGTAGGAACCGGTTCAGAAGATTCAGCCGTAGACTCGGTTTGGGAGGCAGTTCGCCTCCCTGGCCTAATTGTATCTCTGCATTAATGAAAATAGAAAAGGCAATGAATGGATAATTGCGAAACAGTGCAGCTCCATTGAAGCTGGCAAGGACGAGCTGTAGGTTGGAGTATTGATTTGAGTCACCCCTCCCAGGCTTGGAGGCGACTGTCCAGGGCCAGGGCCTCTAACGCCCTTTCGTTCTCTTGGCTGTGGGTGGCTTTTTGTTGCCAACTAACTGATGCGTGCTACTTTTGCATCACGCATTAACTTCCAGTTCCAGTTACAAGCAAGCAGCACAATCTCCTGTGCTGCACACACCTAGGTGGCTTTACTGGGCTCCTTTGATGACCAGTTGTTGTTGAGTAATCCGGTATATTGTAGAATATGAGCAATGGCGCGTGCAAAGTTGGTGTTCCATGCTGCCATGTCAGATCTGGATTTTGTGTTGTGATGGCTGTTTAACCTGTCTGCATCGATTGCTCAGTGCACCACATGTATGCAGCCTTGCCCAGCCCCAAAGTCAGGCCCGGGTGTGGCCTACCGTGACCTGCCATCAACCACAAATAGACCCCACTAACTTTAGTAGGGGAGTGGCTTCCTGTTTGTTTTTAACTAATCATGTGAATAAAGTTTGTATGAAGGGAACATGCTTCCTGTGATGATTTGAAGAAGTCGCTGGTTAATAAATCATAGTCAGCCTTATGTGGCTAACTTTGGACTGGATTGTATTAAAATAATTAGCTATTTAGTTGATGTTTTGCAGAGATTAGCTACATAGTTCCACCTGACCCCCTGTGCATGTCGCGTAACGATTTTGTGCTACGTTAGCAGTTCACTGAACAACCTGGCCTGTTTAGACATTAATTATTGTGGTCGACTGTGATGTTTTAGGAGCCTATTTAATGATTAATATTTCCACATGAAGAATCACAAAGACTGCAATACAGCTAGAGAAGCAAAGCAGTGGAAGAGATATAACGGAGGACTTCCTGGTAAACGCTAAATACCCGTGATAGCTAGATATATTAAGAAGTGACGTTTGAGAGGTGTTACTTGCATTTATTATGTGCTGCTTCCCATACTTGATGAAGATGGTAACCTTGACATCTCACATTGCACCTCCTTTGTATTCACTACATCTTGCTACCATGTCACAAAGCATCTCTCGGCAGACAACGTAACCACACTCCTGATCGGCTTCGGCAAATGGGAAATTTGGGCGTACAAAGTGGAGTACTACTTTGAGGTTATGTAGAGATTCACTCTTCGGTTGCCTGGAAATGTTGGTTGACAATCTGCCGTTCACTATAATGGTACCTTACATAACAACATGTCAACTAACCCAACACTCTTTAATCACTCTCAGAAGTCGACTCAAAGGATGCAGTGATGATCCTGGTCACTTCAGACAGTGCATTGGATCATTGATGTTGTTGTATGAGAGAGGGATAAGCTTCTCGGGGCACTTGTATATCACACCATTGTTTGTGGTGCATTTCATATACATCTTCGCTCATTCAAATGCTCTTAGACAACGATGCCGCTATCTTAAATCCATCTATTTATTGTTGAGAGCATCTCATCTCATCTTCAGATAAAAAGCTTTGCGTTGTTGACTCAACTTGCCGTGAAATACGTTTTTATGCCCCGGATTTTTGGGTTTGAATTTTCCGCAACGTTTAGTTTGTTTGCAGCAAGACACAAACTGGTATACTTTGTACTCGTCAATTAGATTTGTAGCGAAGCGTCAAATGGGGAACAAAGTTATTTTTCCCTCAGGTTTGGTTTGTACTTTATGTGTGAAAACATTACTGAAAACATTTTTAACCAACAGTTTTAACCCATCCTAACGTGAACCGTCGCGTCTCGCTTCACTTACGTGCGGCTCGCTGCTGACCAGGGCCTTGCGCTCAGGGAGCCGTCTGCTGCTCTGGAACGCCACCCTGGCCACGATGGACTTCACCACTAGCCGCACGTGGGCCAGGTCCCTGCTGGCGGACAGGTTGAAGTCCAAGGCCGCCGGGCTGGCCGGGCTCACCGGGCTCACCGGGCTGGCCGGGCTCACCGGGCTGACCGGGCTGCCGAAGCGGTACGGCGGCGGGGTGAGCAGGAGGCCCTTCCGGTCGGCCAGCAGCATGTAGGAGGCGGTGACCAGGAAGGTGACGGTCAGGAAGCACATGAAGCTGCACACCTTCAGCCTGTTGAGGAAGCCCAGCGCGCTGCGGTGCCACGCCGCCACGTCCCCGCGCCGCACCTCCAGGACGCCGAAGAGGCCCCCGGGGGAGGGGTCCGTGTGCAGCAGCAGCACAGGCCCCTGGCCGTAGTCATCGGACGGGGCGGCGGTCAGCAGGCTGTACTTGTAGTCCATCGGAGTCATGGCTGCGGGCCGCTCGCCTGTGGGGGGCACATGGTTTCGCAATGTCAAATTCAAAGCCAAGTGAACTTTATTCACTTTGTGTAATTACACAGAGGATCGAACGTTTCAGAGGTGCGCTACACCGGCCGTACATCATTTCTGTCATTTATCGACTACTCTTGTGTGCAACACATTTCTTATTCTTCCTTTGTTTTCATACAGTCTGTGATTGAGCGGTTCCACTCACTAAAATACATCAAATGTTCCCTCTCTCCCTTGCTCCCCCTCTGGGAAAAACGTTGACATTTTTTTCAAAATGATATAAAATACAACAGCATAGCTCTTTGCTGTGTTACGTCTTATTTTGTATCTATGCTTTCCACATTGTACTGCTTACTGTGAGTTGTACAATAGGTAGTCTCACATATCAGACTTTAGATTAATAATTGAAAGAGCTTAATTCGCCATTTCGAACAAAAACTCTGCCAGCACCAGTGATTCTTTTCAAATCAACAACGTGAAGACCGGCCACTGAAGCACACTTATTAAAACCCCCTTCTGAAAGCTTCTTCCAAAACAGAGACAAGGTGTAAGTCTCTGAGTTCTGCTATAGCTCGATAGGCCGGTTGGATCCCAAATTATGCACGGGGTCAAACTACCAACACTTTTACACACAGCGCCAATTCTGGAACACACCGAGTTAATCTTTGAGGTTGCCCCCTCCGCTTCGAAAAATATAGCCGTTTCCCGCCTGACTAGGGCGGAATTCATTATGCATACAGATTGACTTCTTCTGGCCCCTCCGGTTCTCATCGTTGATAAGGACCACCTCCACCCTGCTCCACCAGCCCGGAAGCCCGGTGCGGTGGTGCGCGGTCACAATATGGATGGTTTGATAAGGGAAGATCGCCGGGGGGGGGGGGGCAGGGGGGGCAGGGGCAGGGACTGGGGGTGCAGATGTACGCTAGCCCAGCCTGCATCTCCAGGCTCCAGAGGACAGATAGGGATAAGGGGGGGCACAGGTGTGGAGCGAAGGATGGATTGCGCCCTGTTTATCGCCCAATGGCATCCCTCGTACACTCGCACATGTCACAGGGGTACGCAGACACACCCGCATTAAAGAGAGAGGTATACACCCCTTATTTGCAGAAGAACTTCGCCCCACTAGTCAGACCCCACTAGTCAGGATTTAGCGTTGTTGCGATTTGCAACTTCAACGCAACATCAACCAATCCCCGCAAATTCAGGGCGGTTTCGCAATTTTAACCAACCACCGCAACTTTCCCGCAAATTTGACCAATCATTGGCGTCATCTTGAACTGACGTCGACAAACTACCCGCCTTACTCCCGTCGTGTTTACGTTCAAGCGATTCAAGCATTCATGCAGCATGTGCGCGTCCAACATTTCCCACTTGCCTACCAAAATAACTGCAAAAGATCGCGAAAAGCAGTATCCTGGTATTCTACATGAAAGTTGGAGGAATTATTTTGCACTGCATGCAACATTGTGGTGGAACATAAGCGGAAATCTTCCATTGATAAGCATTTTGCCACCGCAAAACATAACTACAGAACTGCCGAACTGCAGGCAGGACGTCAGACGACGAGGCAGATCACTATGACACAGGCTGTGGCATCCAAGTAAATTGCCAGCGCGGAAAGAATCAAGAGTCAATTATTCATAGGACCATTTCTCAGTGTTAATTAATGTTTTTTTCAGTCATAGCTTAATATTTACCAAATTCCTCAGGGAAAATTGCAGTAATAACTTAATATTTAACATCAGGAAAATCCCGACTTTCACTTCCTCTCGCACTGTAATCGCAACAAAAGACAAAAAAACCCTTTCATCGCAACTTTTTGGAAAAGCTCATGCAACATCAGGCATTTTAGGCCGCAACAATCTCAAAAAAGGCCTGTGAAATCCTGGAGGGACTGACTAGTTAAACGAAATCTAATATCATAACAGTTGTGGCTTTTGTAAAGGTTTTATAAAAACGTGCCCTTGGGTTTCCACAGGAGAAGGGGCGAGGGGAGTTGTATCACACCTGCTCGAGCTAAGGTACGCAGTGGATAGAGTAATACCACTCTTTGGAAGAGCGTTGGTAGACCACAGTAGCAGACTTCTGCTATATTAAACAGAATTTCCCTCGTTGGACAACTTATCAAAAATATCGCAGAAATGTTCCCCCCGAAACTGTTTCCGACTGAAAAACATCATCTAGGGGTTTACTCAACCTTTAAAGTAAAGACAACCTTTTATGAGATATGAAGTCTGGAAGATAGGGAGAGACGTGTTGTGAGAGAGTTTGGTTTATCCTTAATGCTTTGGTCTTAAAGGACGGCGTTGGACAGGAGAGCTGTGAGTTTAAATGTAGGTTTCTTCTACATGCCTGCATTTGGAACACAAAGCAAGCTGAGGGAAGGTGTTGTTCTATATATTAATATCATACTGTACAACTGTGATGCGGTGAGTCATAACTTGCGCACACACACACGCACACGCGCGCGTTAACACATTAACATTATGCGCACAAGCACACATTGAGCGCGCTCCAGGAGGTTTGAATGGTAAGCAGGGCTGATACACTTAGAACACCACACACACACACACGCATTAACAGACATACACAAACCGACACGCACACAGCTCTACTCTGTCTAACAGCATAGGCAGGAGGGGGTTACGGGGCAAACACGTCGCTGACCCCCAGCAGTCGGGCACCAAGGTAATGAGGAGCCCCCCACGGTGAGGGCCCCGAGCTTCCAATACATCAAAAAGCTCAAGTCTGCCTGAGAGAGAGAGAGAGAGAGAGAGAAAGAGAGATATGCTGTTTTGAATGGACTCTGCAAGTGGCTGTCTTTTTCTTTTTGATTATAAATGAACCGGTCCTTTCTCCTAATTATTTTTATGGAAGTCATGGGGGAAGGCCAAATGATTTTGAATATAGACGGTAGCTAGTTAAATAGAAATATAAAGTTACTTTGCATATTGCACAAATGAAGCTTGGAACTTGGGACTTATTTGGGGGGTTATTGGTTTTTAGGAGGTGGGAATGCAGAAATTTAAATGAAAGCGCCGTCGAAGGGCCCATCGACGGTGGGTGTTCTACGCAGAAGTGTAATACTGCCTCAAGCTCTCATACTGCATAATGTGGTTTGGTTACAGCAAAGCTGAGCTGTTCTCTATAGGAATCGAAGACAATATTTTCATCCAGTCATTTTCACACTCATCTTTCAAGCTTCTCAAGCCGAGGGGAGCGAAGTGGCTGCCCACCGCACACGCCGCTCTGCCCACCGCACACGCCGCTCTGCCCACCGCACACGCCGCTCTGCCCACCGCACACGCCGCTCTGCCCGGTTTCCTTCCGGAGAGTTCAGTGTTTGTACTTGAAAGCTCAAACGCTGGCCCAGGCATCCCAGCAGGTATCGACTGCCTCCTGGGTGTCCTTCATCATCTCAGAAGTCAATGACCTGCGCTGCCCCGAGGTCGTGTGACATTTACTGGGACGCAGCGAGGATAATGAAAAAAAGACAGAAGACAAAGAGCAACCAACAAAACGAATGAAGTCACAGCAAACAGAAAAAGAGGATTGAATCTTCTCTGATATCTCGGGTGTGAAGCATTTTTTTTTGTTAACCTTTATTTAAAACCAGGTTGGCCTCATTGACATTCAACACCTCTTTCACAAGAGAGGCCAAGATGGCAGCATCAGAATAATATTATAAAGCTGCGTTGTTATTACAGCAAAAGCTGATCCATACAGAATTATTTCACGCTCGCCTGTGAGATGGACCTCCTCTTCTTGGTTCGTTATTTCTGCTAGATTTCACGTTACCATAAAATTTCGGCTCATTTCCATCTATTGCACTCCTCCCCATCCATGGAGGAGTTCTGTTCTGTGTTCCTTCTCAAGCTCTCTGTACCCCAAAAAAAGCAGTATTTTGGGGTACAGTCCTTGTCATTAAGGGGGCTTAAGGCCGGTTTATAGTCCTCCGTAAAGTGCTGTACGTAGACAAGGAGAGCAAAATGAAGCCCTTTTTGCGACTATAGCTGTGATTATGGGCTGCCCTTGTACTGTAGTCTACTCGATCGATCAACCTGGCTGAGATGGTTTAAGCTGACAGATTTCTGTATATTTTCATTTCACAGTGTTTTGTTCACGGCTCATTAGAGACACATTCACAGGTCACGTCTCTCTCTCCTGTCAGTCAAAATGTGTGTTGGACTAAAGAAAGCAATCAGGCAGCTTGTGTAACGCCTTCCGCTCTAGTCTGCTGCTTTCTGTCCATCTCAGCACTGGCAGGGCTCACGAAAAATCCAAATGGCCAGCCGCTAATTGGCCACTCTCTCGTATCTCTTCCATTCCGATTCCTCGCCGACATTTTGTCCTCTCTTAAAGACGTGTCGATGGAACATCATCATGTCGTTTGTGTCAGACGCAGAACAACTTCTTTCTGCGCTAGACGGGGGCATAGCAAGTACCAATACAATCTATTCCCTGAGACAAGCAAGTTCCTCAAAAGGGCCTGTCCATCATACCGACTGAGACAGCACAGACTGCGAAAATAAAAACAAGTAATAATAAATAGAAAACTACGAGCTGTATGAATGTGGAGGCATTTTCAGTGACCTTCCTTCGGTGCCCTGGAAGCATCAACATTGATTTATTTGATATGTGTATTTCCTACAAAAGTTCTTGCTTGTATTCTGCATTTAATAGGTTTGTGACAAAGTAGACGCAGCTATATCATCAAAGTAATATGGTCACAGATAATCCCTACTGATGAGTTCTGCATAAATAAAAAGCTTTTTCTTGGATGGGAACCGCAGCAAGCGCACTACTTCAGATATGCTATCACTTCTTGACAACACTCTGCCCAACAGGAATAGTTAACAATTTCCCCAGGGCCTCAGCTCTTTCTTGCATATATTCCACATTAAACAATGATATGAGATGCTGGAAATGGCATTTGTTTTTAATAAAAAGGCACAGCACAACATTCATTGAAATTCAGGAATATAACTATGAATTAGTTTCGACTTTTTCCCCTACAGAGAATACTTAAAATATCCCTAAATTCTTACAGACCCTGCAGTGTTGTGGTAATCATGAAAACATTGCTGCTGGGCTTTAGAACAAATACAGTAAAGATTTCTACTTATCTTAAATTTAAATTAACCAAATTAAAGTAACGGCAAAACAGCATGGTTTTCATAGTGGATCTCTAATACCAGTAAAGTTTATTGCAGTGTAACTTAGTGTTGTTTTACCTCGCGTGCCTAAACCTGCAACCAACATAGTATAGAGTAAAGGTTATCAGTGACGGAGCCGGGCCGAAAGGCTCAATGACGGATGGCTCTGTCGCTACAAATCAATACTCTGAAGAAGCCCTAAATCCATATTGCTAGGAAGGAACCCAATGCACGGGTTAATCACACCGGGGGCCGTTGCGTCCGGGGCACAGTACCCGGGGGGGGGGGGGGGGGGGGGGGGGGCTAGGAAACTTCGTTGCATAATGAGATAAATGTTCCGTTGTAAATAAACGACTGCATATAATTTACAAGAGCTGATTTGAAATCCAAATCAGTTGGTTTGTGGACGCCCAAAGCTGGGTTTGGGCTCGGGCGCCGTGGCTCTCTGCGTCACCGGCGTAGCAGAAAGTGGCACGCAAGTCGGGCTGCAGAAATTTTAATGAAAGCACCGTCGCAGGGACCCCGACCGTGGGTGTTCTACGCAGAAGTGAAATACTGCCTCAAGCTCTCATACTGCATAATGTGGTTTGGTTACAGCAAAGCTGAGCAGTTTTCTATAGGAATCTAAGACATTATCTCCGGAGGTAGGGTCGTTCTTCTGGCTATTGAAGGGCTCGCTGATTGTATCCCGTTCCTCCTGAGCTGATGGTTGCTGACATTGTGTGCGCGTGTGCGTGTGTGTGTTTCGGTGTGTGTGCGATTGGCTGAATGTGAGGCATTCATTATTAATCGCTGTGGCCTCAGTAGTAAGAGCACTGCTCTATGCATATTAGTCCACTGTTATTAACATTGACAAGCTGTCATCCACTCCCATTAATACAAACGGGAGGTTCCACTTGGCTGCATAGCCGTGTTGACACCACACTATAACAATGTGAGTTGCACTGCGCAAGGGAATCATAAAATGGAATCACTTAATAGTGGAGTGAAATAATGGACTGAGGAGACTTTGAAATATAAAAAAAGTGATAACCCAGTCTGTCACAAAGTTGTTTTTCATGAACAGCGACCCAGTGGAAATGTACTGTTGAAAACTCTCCTGACACACTGAACAAATCTTCCCAAAGAAAGCACTCTAGTTATACGGCCCTGTGGGCCGCTGAGTGCTAATCTATCACAACATATCACAGCAAACGCAACAGGAGAAGGGTTCCAGATTCATCAGGTAAGACAGTGGGCCCTGTACAGTACAAGTCCAAGCTGACTTGGCCAATGATGTGTTGCGCCTGTGAAACCTCCATTTCTTCTGTACTCGGATATTCCGATACAGTCCCTGTTTGGAAGGAGCAGCTCATATGCACTTCCTCTGCATGTTTTGGACATTTCCAATGAATAAAATGGGTGGCCTGTTGAACTGAAATCTAAAGAACACAGGAAGCATGAGCGGGGGAGCAGGGACAGAAGTAAAGCCATGCCTCACAACCTTTGACTTTAGACGGACAACCAGATGGTTGTCCGGTCCTTGGCGAATCACGGCATATATCCCGTGGTTTATATGCAAATATAAATATGTAAATAGTAAACAATTTATAAACAAACGTGCACAGTGCTCGTTGGAAAGCGTTTACAACTGATGGAATGCCTGAAGGGCCACTATTTACAGGATCCATGTAATTTGAAAGAACGATCATACTACATATTTTCATCAAAAAATATGCTGATCCCATGTTATTTTCAATCATCTGTTTCATTTTTTCTATCATTGCCAAGGACATAAGGACATTTATATTTTCTTTAACGTTTCCCACAAGGACCGGAGGGACCACCTCGGAGCACAGACTTGTCGGCACAGAGCAGGCAGGGGCGGAGGGGAGAAAAATGCTTTTCCGCAAGGCCACTCACAGTAATTAAAGTTCAGCGCGGGGCCACCGGAACGGGGGACACAGCCGTGGGACGGTCCCAGTACCCTGTGACCGCCCAGCGAGCGCTGGATCAGGCAGCTGTGGCGACGACAGGACTGAACACAAGGGAATGTTCCCACCCAGTCCTCTACCCCCACCCACCCCCCTACCCAGCCACCCCCAGCCATCTTACAATGGGGCCGTCTAATTAAAAATAAACAGATCCTAACTCAATAACCGCCCTCGCTGGTGGAAACACATCCTGGAGGGTGAAAAACCTGATAAGACGATAACCGCCGAGGCGTAAAATGAAAGCTCTACGGCGGGGTGAGTGGAGCGGGAAAAAACACAACGCAACAAACAAGCGACGGGAAATGGGGTCGCAGCAGCCGCGAGTTTATTAATCGATATTTATAGAAGGAAGGGGCCTT
Organism: Gadus chalcogrammus; assembly: GCF_026213295.1. Lineage (NCBI taxonomy): Eukaryota > Metazoa > Chordata > Actinopteri > Gadiformes > Gadidae > Gadus > Gadus chalcogrammus. The sequence goes on from NC_079429.1 coordinate 3,053,286, forward strand.
ATCAGCCATCGGATGTCCCTGCTTTAGCCTCATAGCCCCCCTGCTCCTTGCACCACCCCGTCCTGTCTCCGGAACCATCCACCCCCCCCCTCTTTGGGGTCCCGGGGCCATGTCCAATGATGTAAATCATGCTCTTGTAACACCAGCACGACGGAGAAGATCGATATTCACTCTGGTTCAAGGTACTCTCGTTCTTCATCTTTCCAGAAGGACGCCCCCACCCTCTCCCCCACCCAGCACTGTAACCCCCCCGCCCCCCCCATACACTTCCCATGTCCCCCCTGACCTCATCTCCAGGAGAGCCCAACACCGCCTCAGCCTGGAATGGGGTCAGACCCAAAGACGCGCCGGTCTTTGGGTCGGACGTAGCCTGGCTATTGCCAGGCCAAGAAGATCAATCGTAGATTGCAGGTTGATCTGGGGAGGCTGCCGTCATTCACTTCAGCACAAGAGGCGTGACCAACGGGCCTAGTTCAAATGACTCGAAGCAATTTGCTGCGTGCCGTCGCTTCCCTGTCGTCATTGTCGTCAAACCGGCCAAAAAAACGCGCCTGGGGTGAAGCCAGCTTGGTGGAAGCCAGCTCGGTGGAAGGATTGGCTCCTTCAAAAGCGTATTGGAAGCAGAAAGAAATGTATTGCCCCGCTCCAGACCCCCCCTTCTGAAGGGCGAATTCAAATTGGCGGCAGAATGGGCTGGGGGTACTCAGTCTAGGTTGGACCGGGACAGTTTAATCTGCCATTAGCGCGTGGCGGGGAGCCGGTGATGACCTGGATTCATAAGGAGCCCCTGAGCGAGGGGAGGGAGGGGGGGGGGGGGGGGGCTATACGTTCAGCACTCGGCCCACCATATATTTTATTCATTATTGTAATTTCTTTGGCAGCCTCGGGCTTAGGTGAACAGAGCTGCTAATAAGGGGATCATAAAATGAATTGGCAATATCAATTATTGATTGGTTATAGTGGTGTGTAGGTTGTGAAGGTTGTCGGAATAAACTGGATTCTGAACGAGGAGCCGCTGGCCTTTATGAGAAGAAGGGGCTTTAGATTAAAAACGTTTATTCAAATTTAAAACTCATTTCTAATATGTATGCAATCTCCTATATCCTTTGCTCATTGCTTTGTTCTTTTACAAACTCATTAGATGAACAAATGGCTGCCAGGCTTAATAGCAGATTTCATTATTTTATTTTAGGCAAATTCGTATTCTATGCAGCACTGAGTAAGAAATACTGAATCACATGTAGACAAAAATGCAAGCCTGTATACTCAAATCTGAATTAAATCCAAAAGTTCCAAGTGTGACTAAAGAAATGCAACAAAAAATCATGGTGAAAGGTCAAAAGAATCGTCCTTAAATCTGTCCGTCAAAGAAAATATATAAAAAAGACTGATTGAAGATAGGTGAGGAATATTTTTTTGCCAAGATAGAAGCATCTCTAATACAATTAATAATTGAGGAGCTCTTCAGTGAATGAAGGGGTGAGTTTGAGGGAAAAATGGCTATAAATCATTCAGTGGGAGAAGACTTGTCTATAAACCAATCCCAAACTTATACACAACTATTATCCCAGAAACTAGTGCACCAGCGAATATGTTTTGTAGAAATGACTTGGTTTTAAATTTGCATATTGTTGTTTTTATCCCAAAAAAAAAGAAATGCATAAATGACCAAATAAATACATTGATTAATAAATAAATAAAAGGAAAGCGAAACAAAACCCTTTTCTTTTTGCTCCTGAAACACGCTTTGACTGAATACGTATAGAGCTACAGCTTAATGGCCTGAGGGCTATTAAATCCCCCCACTCTAGGGCAGTGAAGCAGGGGATGAGTGGGTGGTGGTGAGTGACTTCACTTCCATCAGGCGAGTGGGAGGATCGGGCCTTCCTGAAATTAGTGAAGTGTGTGCCAATCAGTCCCTCACACCCCGAAGCGCGATCAAGAGTGCCAGAAATGTGGGCTGCCACCCACAAGGTGAACTCTAACCCAACCACATCCTGCACCATTTGCTGGTAAAATATCTGCTATCTACAACGAGGGAAAAACCACAAACAAGTTCTTCCACGATGCATGGAAACTTGGATGGAAATGGTGTAAAAACAAATTCATCTACCTTTTCGTTAGACTCAAAGATCGCAGACTACCTCAAATGTGGGCGAAAATGTGGGTTTCACTCTCTCTGGCTTCATCGGAACAAGGAAATACTTACCGTTGAAAGTGAAACAAAAAAAAAACATGCCTGGAGACAGGTTTTCAAGTTTCAGCAAAGGTTTCAAATAAACCATGTAGACTTGCCATGTTAAATATGCTTCTTGCAATCCTCGTTAGAAAGCCCCATCTTAACACTTGCAGAAGAGTTCCTCTTTGGTACAGTATCCCTTCGCCGAAACAGGAAACACAGACAGAAATGTCTGTGTGTTTCCGGTCCAGACTCTGTGCCACCTCAACCCCAGATGCTCTGCAAGTATCATAGTGCCTGATCCCAGATCCCCTTTTCCTTTACCCGACCTGACAATCGGCCTCCTATGATCCTGAGTCGGCCAGGCGGCCCACAGAGTTTGGCCCAGCAGCAGGTAATTAATCCAGAGGGAATGTTTACTGTTAGCACAGGAATGTGTGTGAACCCTCAGTGCACTATAAATGGCTCCGGCTGCAACCAAATCACAGAAAACGTGGTGGATTACTAGCCATAAAGATGGAACGGAAATAAAGCCGTTTCAGAATTAATGGTTGTCCCAGAGCGGATGTAGCTTTCCGAATGCCGTTTTATTTGAGCCATACCTCATATAGTCCGCCTCTGAACATGTTTTGGCCAAACAAACACAGATTCGCCGTCTTTCAGACACCTCTTTGAACACTGCTATGTACTTAGGGGTCACAATGCATTTCAAGTGCTTGGGCCGTTGAGGGCAAGCCTTACACAATATGACTGAACTGAGGTTGTTTTTGTACGAGCATGTAACGTCCTGCCACCGACCACAGACCAGAAAACAAACGTACCAAAAAAGGGAATTATTTTTACAAAGGAATTAAAGATGAATCAAATTCAGCGTGGATTCATTGCCCCTTGAAGCAATAAAGCATAAATTGGATCGTTTTCAACCTCAAAGGCAAAAGTGTACAGCTGCCACCATTAAAAAAACCTAACCCTTAATAAATAATGTACAAGGAAAAAAAATCTGTTGCTCTTGATGATTAATTCTTAAGTAAAATTAAAAAAGTCGCTAAACCTTTTCACATTCATTCTAAAATCACTTAGCTATGCAGTTGTTTTATATATGCCTTAAGTGTTGACACGATAGGCAACACATGATGCTCAGAGAGCCTGTCTAAGAATAGAAACACCCACCTACGCAGTGGCTCGTATGGTGGAGCTGTTCCATTCGCTCACACAATACTGCTGGGAATGGGAATACTACAGACTGCAGGCTGGTACCGGTGGGTTGCTGGGAGAGTCAATAGGTTTGGAATGCAGCCATGCCAGCATGCCAACGTCCTTACTGTACCGACTGCGATATATTGTGGTTTCTCTTTCTTCTGACAAATGTACTTATTTTAAGTCACTTTTGGATAAAAGCGTCGGCTAAATGCCCTAAATGTAAATGTGACTGTAAATGCGACTGAGAGGCAAACATATTTGTTCAGCAAATACAGTTTAAAAACACATGAAATGCATATCAAACACAAATTCTGCAACAAACTGTCACATTTTCCATGTCCCTCAACATGTTCTCAAGCTGGAAAATTTACCCATACTTCTACTGGTCTCTGTTCGCACTCCGGACGGCGGCATTTGTCTTACTTTTCCCAAATCGTAATCTTTAATGTCTGATTCAAACCGATTTGAAGTTCTAATTACGATTTTCTTTCCAGCATCTTCAAATCTTAAAATAATTGCTCCAACGATTGACATTGTGGGAATCTCAGGGGGTTTCAACAATTACCCATTTAATTAATAATTAAAATGATTTAAGGAACTTAATTGAAGGTTAAAGCTTGAATGAAATAGTTTAAACGATCTGACGGTAATAAAGAAGATTTATATCATATTTATTCGGTTTTCAGTGTCTCAATCTCTTACTTTTAAACATTGTAATTTGAGTGTGTATTTGAGCCTGAAACGTATTTACTTGAACCTTTCCTATTCAGCCTGCTTTGGTGGTAGTTTATTGCAAAGACAATTGTCGCAATGTTCGGGTTAGACGCCACCTAGGTGCCACACTCAGGTTCAACCTGTGCAGTTTGATTGCGCTATGCACAAGAGGTGTGCACTCTCACCCGGCCCCAGACCCCAATCAGTCTCGGAATTAGGACTCGGGCCAGGTGAGGCTGCTTGAACCAACCATCATTGACACACACAAAAGAGCGAGAGCCAGAGAGACACTAGGGGAAGGACTTATCCAGACTGCTGCCTTTGCTTAGGGTGTAAAGGCTAATGTTGTCAGAGACACTGAGCTGCAGTGACACTCAATCGGGAACCCAAATGAATGAGAATAACATATGTAGAGAATATGCTTCTCTGAGCTGCCCACTGAGGGGAAGTGAACGACAGCAGCAATTTGAGGCATGCCAACCCTCTCTGCTAAACTGAATCCAACGGCGACCTTTCACCCCTCGATGAATACAAGGCCGATCAGCAAGTGTGTGCCAGTAGTTTATGGATCTGAGAGAATATTAACATGCAAACGTTTGCCCTTATCAAGAGGGGAGCACGGTGACTTGTCAGTTATTTTGAAGAGAAAGAAAAAGCCGCTGCAAGTTAGTCCGCTGTGATGGAACCCGGCTTTCCCGGAACGCACTGCGGAAGGAGTAATGGGGAGAGGAATACTTCTCTGCCTCTCCCGGTGATGTACAACGCCGGGGTTTCCCCCTCTGGTTGGTGCTGAGGTCCATTAGGGTGACATCTGGAAGACTCATCCTAGAGCCCTGAAGAGCTACACCACCGCCACTGTGTTTCTGCTAACCTAAGGTATTACAGCGCAGTAAAAGAGAGCCAGGCCATGGACCGGTGTTTAGGAATGACAGGATGTAAAAATCTTTTTTTGGGGGGGAGGGGGATGAATATGTTCCTTTCATAGTATATCAAAAAAATATATGAATTAGACTGGAGTCAGTTTAGAATGATATAGCAAGGGATCCTGACTCAAATCTTTATTTTGCCCTAACGTTTGTGATGTGACCATTCCCGTCTATTCTTGTCCCTCTGTACTTTGTAGATGACTATTGATGATGACATAAAATCTAATTGAGTGTTTAGTACTACAACGGAATGGTCCCGGAGTAGTCTCACACATCAGCCTTTAAGATAACATCACTAATGGCCACAAAGTGACCATTAGTGATGTGAAGAGGAAGCAAATGGGGGCATTAATTGTTCACTTCACTAAGCCAGAACCGTCTAATAAGATCAGAAAATTGGATTGCCTTACAGCAATACGATGAAGCCATTAAGAAGAGGCAACATTTAGGCTATTCCTACAATCCGACTGTAACCCTCTGTAGACACTCAAACCTTGTGCAAAATGGTTTTCATGAAGAGGAAATTTCGCCGTCGTATCGTTGAGTAGCAGAACGAGAAACTACTTTATCAGAGCCTTTAGTGGAGACAGAAAACGGTCTGCCACCCTCGCACCGCAATATAAATCCATCACCTCTCAAGAAGGTGTTGTCAACCATAATGGAATACATGACTAAGTACAGATGGCGGGCCGATAAAAATCCACCTTATTTTGTTATGCGCCGTTAGGACGAGCAGTGACCTGTAGCTTGGCAGGAGATTCACTGCCTTAACCTCACCAGAATACCCGCTCAGCAGTTGCTTGTCAAAGCCTGTCCTTGATTGCTTTCTTACAACTACACTGGATAATCTCACGGTTGTCAATCGGCACCTCTTTGGTAGAGGCAAAAAAAATAAATAAAGGTATTTGAGTCATTCACAAGAATAGCTCGCTGGGCCATCCACAGCCCTCATCAGAATGCATGATGCAATTTGGTTGGATGAGTCCTTCCGGCCGTTCCTTTCTGATAAGCAATCACAGCAGTCAAAGTAGCCCACTCCTACACTGCATTTGCTGCTGCAGCCGAACGCCCCGTACAGAGTGCTGGGTGTCTGGCGTACATGACGCAGCACCCTGTAACGACAGCCTATGAAAGATTTAAGCAACAGAAAGGTTCACCGGTGACAGGTTTGACGTTGAAAGCAGCATGTTGAAGAAACACTGACACGTATTAATGGATGGCGGGATAGCCAAGCACATCATCTAACAGACTACATCTGAAGGAGTATTACAAAGGGAAGAAGAGCATTTGGACAGTACCACTGACTTACTTGCCATGCTTATGCAAACATCATGCTCTCTCAGTGCGAGTGTCTGCACTGACTGTATAAGTTCTGGGCTGTGCTTTGCTTTGGTTTGATTTTTTTAAACTGAGTTCGAAAACCAGGCTCAGGAAACCTTAACTGAGGCTAAGATGAGATCATTCAGTTGGAATTCTTAGTGAGATTTTGACTCAATCGACTTCCAATAACTAAAGTAGTGGTCTAAAGGCGAACGCAAACTTTTGCATCAGAGTGTCACTTTGAGTGTCGCAGTGGATCTCTACGCTACAGGCGTATCCGGAAATGTAACTGTGACTTAACTTGTCCGCAATGCATCGAGACCCACTGCGGCTATGCAACAAAGAAGAAGAATACAACCTATTGACCTAATAGACAAACTTTTTGTGTGCTAGCTTGTACAAGCTAGTGCTCGGTCACAATAAAAATAGTTAGATGGGAATTGCATAGCTACGTTTCCCAGGTTTGTGAGAAATCACCGTCCTAAGGTAAGGGGGTCATCGACCTCAAAGTATCGACGCTGGCCCAGAAAGGCCAAAACCCTGCATTTCTGACGACTCCAGCGTCTGTGATTAAGATAGCAGCACAGAGGCTCATGGGACCTGTGCTTGGCTGCTGGCCTTAGCCTTACTCCTTTCTTGTGCACACTTCCAGACCAAACTGTTGTGGAAAAACAAATGAGGTGACATGCAGCCCTGGAATTTGGCAGCCTCGCTTCAGGAAATAGTGGTTTGCAGCACGAGGGTCATCAGAGCTGTTTTAGGGTTGTTTTGGGTTGTTTTGTTGTCAGATGGTAAGGAACTATAGCCCTTCGGGGAAAAACATGAATCTGTTTTTGTAAAACGTTAAAGTATAGGCCAGACATGTTTCCTAAGCATTCCGGGTGGTAATAAGAGTACTTAAACCCGTTGTTGTGGGGTCATCCTCAAATGACAGGTCTGTATTGTTTGGTGAAGTTGGGATTTGAGACGTATTTCCACAGTGTAATATCAAGGAGACTCTAAATGAACCACAGCTAAACACACCACAAGAAAATATCTATTTGGTGTGTGTGTCGTGCGAGGAGGGACGGGGTTGAGTAATGCATCACAAGCAACACAAAGACTGCCCTCTGACAATACGCACAACTGAAAGGGAAACAACACCAGCTAATTCCTGACGGAATTGCCGATCACACAGGGATGTCCCACCCTGTCTTATAATGCTGCTTTCCTGGAAGACAGAAGCACTCTGGTTTGGAAACACTTCATGACTCATTAGCACCGGGTTTGGGACAAACAGCTTCAACACAATCTGCAGAAGAATAGCGGGAGCCGAAGCAGGTCAGGACAAACCCAAGTCTCTGCTGTCTGGAGGTTGACAGAAACGAGACTGCTTTGCTGTCAAGAAATGTCCTTCAACAGCATATTCCACATTATTGTTCAATACTTGATTTGTATTTGTCAATAAGGTTCCAAAGTGAAAATAACAGAACACCTCTGAGTTTAAAAAAAGTTTGCAACAGAAAAACATGAACTCAAAACACCACAGAATAATTTGATTTTGGCTGATTAAATTGATAGAATACCAAGAACGTAGATTAATCATTGTTGGTGGTCTTTTTTTTTTTTTCTCAGCCCATTTGTTGTTTGTTTTGTCTTTGTCTTCGGGAAAGGAACAAGGACAAGGAAACTTATTAATGAATTCATGTTGAATCCAACTTCTTTTTAGTCTTCGGGCAAAAAATAAACAATTACCTCCATGAATGGACTTCAATGGCAAGATTTTCCCAGGTAGTGTGACACGGATAGGGAGTGCATGGCTGGGCCTATTGCTGAGCGGAGTGTCATCACAGGTGTTTCACCGCTAATGGACGTGTAAGTCAACATGAGGAGAGCAGTCTGACTGCAGGCTACTGACTCCTATAATCACATTTACAGGAAATGGAGTTGATGATGCCAAAAAGGTCTTCTCGCTGATTGTTTTCGTTGTGTGTGCGTGTGGCTCATGACTTAAAAACGTTAGTTCTGGTCTGAATGAAAATCCAAATCCATGTGTTTCTCCACGTTTTGAGGGATTGCTTATTGAGTTGAGGTGCATGAGCTTCAGAAATAAACAAAGACCTTCATCCATGGCCGAAGCACAAAGTGATGAAGAGGCTGTTATTAGTTCTTGTTTTGCCGCATAGTCCTCACTAGTTACCTTGAACCAATGCCCGGTACACTGTTAAGTCTTTATCACATTTGCGGCCTATGTATAAAAAAGAGGTGGTCAGCCTCAACGAACAAAGGCGGTGACATTAAAATAACACAATATAGATGTACTTATTTTTGTCCATGCTTCTAAAATGTGCCCTTTATCAAAACTCTTAAAACACACACATGCCACGTTTTAAGTGGAAAGGGGGGGGGAAACCGTCATTCTCTAGAGTGCTTGGTGTTGATTGGGCAGCTTTGAGGTGGGATTGCAAAAGAAATAAGACAAAGTTACGAGAAAATAACAGTAATACACTCAACTGTGACATTTAAATCCTTCTAATCAGGCGTCCCGCTCGCGAGGCTAATTGCACAGTGCAAAGACGAGCGGTATCTCCGGCTGTATCGTCATGACGCCCACGTCCCCCTCACCAGGTCCCCCCCCCCCCCACTCCCAAATCGCCCCCGTCCCAACTGTAAGTAAACAGCCAGGGCGGAGACGTGACAGAGATGTATGAATCCCTGTGTTTTATGGAGATGGATTCGGTCGCTTTTTCCCCACTGTCAGTTCCCTCTGACGGAGAATTCCCTCACATTAAAACCCTCCACTATAAAAGTACAATGCACTTCCTGGAAAATCACTGTCATTTATGTATATGGTAATTATTTCCGGGGAATATCTCCGGGACACACTATACAGGCTATCTTACGAGCACACACAGGACACATTCATTAGCCTAAAGGTATTCATTAGGCCAAAATCCCCCATTGTCTCTTTTAGGTTTGAATAAGAAACTATCTTAACCAATAGGGAAACCCGACTGACAAATCAATCTGAAACAAACCACAAAGTCAAGGTCCATGAATTAAGTTACAAAAAATATTTTATAAATTGAGGTAATTAGTGACGTGACAGAACATAATTCGTGTGTGTGTGTGTGTGTGTGTGTGTGTGTGTGTGTGTGTGTGTGTGTGTGTGTGTGTGTGTGTGTGTGTGTGTGTGTGTGTGTGTGTGTGTGTGTGTGTGTGTGTGTGTGTGTGTGTGTGTGTGTGCGCGCGCGCGTTTGAGTGTGTCTTTGTGTAAGCGTGTGGGTTTGTGCGCTTGTGAGCGTGCCTTTGTGTGCGCGCGTTTGTGTGTGTGCGTGTGAGCGAGCTAATGTGCACTTTGCAAAAGACCAATAAGCCTTAGCACACTCGCGGAGACGTTAAGCGCCCTTTGACCGAAGCGCTCAGGAGAATCTCTTCCGCCGCTCCGGACAAAGAGAGGCGTGAGGACCACGCCGCTCACCGGAGCCCGCATGCCTGGGTCCCATTGGTCAGCTTTTGTGTGAACATATCCTTTTGTTTTGACTCTCTCCGACTTTCACAATGCCAACATTCATGCCCGAATGGCCATCTGACAAAACGCAAAGACGCAAAGAAAAATGTGTGTCGGTTTCTGCAGAATAAGACTCGAATAAGACGGAAGTATTTCCTCCATAATGATGAATGAAATCCTATTTTAATATTGTTTTGACATGATTGTGTTGACATGGACCAAGCAACAAATCGGACTCATTCAGCTCGACTTTAACTCGGATTAGACGAGAGCTCCAAGTTGAGTCGGAGAAGAGGTGCAGCCTGATAAGGATCCCCGCTTATCCCCTCCCCGGGGCTCCGGGTCCCCTCCCCGGGGCTCCTGGTCCCCTCCCCGGGACTCCCGGTGGAGGGTCGAGGGTGCAAGTTCCGCCGGGATGGCTCTAGCGTTACGAACCACCCGGCGACATTCAGACATTGTGTGCGTAAACTGAAACGGTTCCACCGAGGGATGCACACGTGTGAGGGAACCGAAGGCATGGTCTAGCGGAACAGTGCGGACAGTCTCCGATCCACTAAATATATTCATTCATACAATTTAAATCTAAACTATTATCAACAACTTTATTGATTTATTACGCGTAATCCAAAAAGATATGAAGAAAAACAACCACCTACCATGAGTTTTGTGTTGCGGGCGGCAGCTCGACACAGCCCCACGTATCAAACTTTAATCGCCGGTACATCGGATAAGTCCATGTTGTCTACCGGACACCCAGGATTGTTAATCAGCGGACCTTCGGGGGTCCGTTCCGCGGGACTATGGGAGCCATGTGCGGACATTTATCCCATGTGATGGTCCTCGCGTCTCCGGGAGTTGTGTGTGACAGCTCGTTCTGCTCGGTCCCCCTCCTCAGAGCCAGCGTTTTGAATCACCGCCTCTGTGTGTATCTCTCTCTCTCTCTCTCTCTCTCTCTCTCTCTCTCTCTCTCTCTCTCTCTCTCTCTCTCTCTCTCTCTCTCTCTCTCTCTCTCATATAAAAGGTTGCGGGGTCACCACTGGGGGAGGGGTTGCTAGTGGGGGTAACAGGGCAGCTGTTCATTTGCAGACCAGAATAATTGAAATAACAACGCAGTATTTGTCACAGATCTGTGGGCCTGCTGTTTAGAATAAATCTCAGGTTAAATGTAATTATTTCATCGACCGAGCCGCGATAAATAGTCGAATATAGTCTGACTCCTGCTACTTGCCTTTTCTTTATGCCTCTAGTAGAAATACGCCTAGCAGTCACCTTATTTATGTGAACTGCGTAGAAAATAAACTTTGGCAGCCAAGTAGGCCAAGGGCAAGACATTTATCTATAATGATTTATATAAGTAATTCATCCTGGTGATGATGAAGTGATTGTAATTTGTCTTTATGGTGGTCTTGTGAAACTGCATCTTTTCCCCACGCGGCCCACACCTTCATATTGGCAGGCCGCCCAGCAGCCCAATATGTCTGCTGTGCACTGATAATATCTCCACAAATGTTTACTTAATCGTGGCTGGTGCGCTGAGCGGTGAGAGAATGTGTCCAATAACTCACACAGAGGATAGCCCAGTGTGACGCAGCTCTCTGTTTCATCATAAAAGGGCTTATGAGTTTACTTTTCTTTATGTGCTTGAGAATATATTAAGCATTGCTACTTTCCAAATAATTCTAAATCCAGGGATATATGTTATAGGACTTTATCATGGGTTATTTCAGACTTGGCACATAACACAAATTTGTTTTTTAGTTAAACATTCTTCTTCCTTATGAACAGCACCATATGCAAGTCTAGCTTGTTTGAAATTTTTCACGTCAAGTACATTTTATTTGCATTTGTAGTGCAAGTCTTTGATGTCCCCTGACATTTTGGATTGCAGACGGAAGCCACACAAAATGCAAAAAGCAAGACAATAGAAACCATACAATGCCTGGTGTCCTATATATCATATTGCTACCCAGTTGCCAGAAGGAAATAAAGCTATTTTAGCTAGCCTAGATAAGATCCAAGGCTTTCTGTGGTTTCTCTCTTCTTGCACGATGAATCTCAACGTTTCAGAATCTTTCCTATAAACGCCTACATCAACGTATGGGTTTAAACTGCTCGTTGTGCATTTGATGCTCTCTTGATGTATTGAGGAAAGAGAATGGGGGCAGACTATACTCAAAAATATCTTTGTTTCATCCTTGAGACTGGGTTTCATATTGTGAAGCCTTTCCTCCCAGTTTCAGTCTCAAAGGGCTTCACAGGCCACATTATACGACCCCCCCCTAACCCTGAGTTCTCTAAAGGTCAAAGAAAAACGGATTATTAAGGAGGAAGCCTTGAGGAGGAACGCAGAAAGTGGGATTGCTCCTTCCAGGGTTGTTAAGAAGGCCAGATCTCAATGACCTCAGTCTCTGTACTCCTACTTTAGAGGGGGGGAAAAGATTCTAGTCTTCCTCTGTGTTGTAAAAAGTCCTATCTATCAATAAATGCATTACACACACAGACACTAAAATATTGACTTGGACATAATTCATAATTCAAGTTGCCGTTTCGGGATTACACGCCCAGATTATTTCCCGAGTGTCATCATAAGACTCACTGAACAGCCTAACATCCTGGTTCACCCTGTCCACCACACCGCCCCAGCCTCTGAGCAACCAGCCATTAGGTTAGCGCTAGCATGAAGGCCTAGCTTGCTCCCTGTAATCCACTGAAACAAACAGAAGTTTAAATGGCTCCAAAGGGCTCGGCGCCAGCATGGCAGAGGACAGAAGCTACTTATGGTTATCAGATTGAAAATAATAGCTTTTGCAAAAAAGAATCCCAAAAATAATACAAAGAATGTGGGAAAATGGTCTGATAACCTGAATACCATCTCCATGACTTTTCTTGTCATGAATCAGAGCGTTTCACTCTTTCACTCCCCATGGTGAATAGTTTGCAACGTGCTGTGATGATGATGTTGACATTTACATTTAGCAGACGCTTTTATACAAAGTGACTTACAATACAGTGCATTTGTAACTTGCAGTACATTCAGAAGAAGGTGAAACAATAATATATATTTCGGTACAGTAAGGATGTTCATAGAATCAAGTGACGACCATTAACAATCACTAGGTTAACCCATTCCCCTTACACAACGAAGATAGCTTAGATAAGACGCTGCACTAATGATGTGTAATTCAAACAGTTCGTTGTCCTCTTCACAGACATAATTGTTGGTACGACGGCACACTGTAACAACCTGTACTGCGGTGTCAACCGATGCCTTATGGAACCTCACACCAGCCGTTCAGCGCCTCTATCTCCCCATCACGCAGAACAAAAGCCCGGCAGCGCACTATTAAGATAACCGTGTTTCATCATCCAGTCCGCTGCACTGAGCTGTCTGCTGGCATTTTTAAACGCAGCGCATTAAGATGCATAGATGTGAGTGGAAGGCCAGAACACCCTTTTCCAGGAAATTGAAATCTAATCAGGTGTAGAACGTTCGTAATATGAAGTATAGAGGGTGTGCTTTCCTTTAAATTATGCGAGTCGATGATTTGTTATGTTATGGTAATCCATGATTTGATTCCCAAACGGATTGTATTATATAAGAGACCGGGGCATGTTGATACAGCTAGTTAGACATAAAACATCCCCGCGCCATGTCTGCATCCTGTAATATGCAACGGCGGAGGCCAGAGGTTGCAGAGAGGCTGTGGGGGAGAAGTCATGATTCTTTAACTATACTTTGATAAGGACTTCCATCGCCTCAATTGATAATGCCGAGAAGGCCGTGGGGATTTTCTACGGCAGAGCTAAAAATACCACAAGTGTCAGTGTTACCCTGGTGGACGTTCCCTATGGAGGAGAGGATCCACTCTGACTCGTGAAGCATTCAAGTGCCCCACGGTGACTCCATGGCCCGTGCATACAGCCGGAACGACGAGCGCTTTCAGAGTGACATGAATACGACAGCGATGATGTCCACGTGCACTTTGAAAGGGAGACACTCGCGCTTCAGTGCCGTGTCGCTCTGGAAGCTGACACTGCCCATGAGAGGTGTCGTACGGCTCGCTGTTGCATGGGCCCGCGCTGTCTTCGACCCCTCCGTTTGAATCAGCACATGAAAGACATCCAGATCCGAGCGTTGAAGAGAGAGAGACGGCAGACGAGAGCGGACGAGATAAAGAATTTCAAGCTGGACCACCCCAAAAAAAACGTCTATTCCCGAGCTGTGTTTCTCTGCCGTCTTGTCTGTGGATTTCCTGAGCCAAATCAGGGAGGACATGCCCTGGTGGGTTAAGAATGAGCGTATGGACCTGACCTACAGCACCTTTTTAAAAGCAACAATCTACCCTCTGATTCGATTCAGTTCAGTGTAGAAGATAGTGTGCTGATTGCTTCTCTGTTGGCCTGGCTCACGGGTGGTAAGAAGACGATCTGCACTGCTTCTTGGCTCTCGGGTTCCTTTTTCAGCTGGCGTTGGCTCCTTAAAGTAGAATATTGCATACAGATTAAACTCAGCCATTAACAGGCAGGGGCCACACCTGTTCTCTCATAGGAATACCAAAGTGCGCACTCAGAAACACACACATGTATGCATGAGCTTACACAAACATACACGTATGCACACACGAAATGCATATTCATATCACAAAGTGCATTGCAGACACATACAAAACACTTATAATCCTCTCGAGCTTTTGTATGCATCAAGCATGTGTTCACTTGTAAGTGTGAACATCAACATGTGCACATGCAAAGCTATTTTTACACAAAGCTGGGATTCTTCCTCGGGATATGAATATGGAGTTGGCTGTTATAAAGAGCAGGCTGCTCAATGAAATGGTCCTCGGAAGTTCTTTAAATAAGTTACACTGACCTAATTGTCCTTGTCCTGCTTCACAACTCCCTGACGGGAATTAGATTAGCGGATGATTTTACTTCATTGTCCTTTCTGGAAACCCATTAAGAGGACCTCCACGAGGCAGCTCTTGTAGGCGATTCAGGAGGAATCACCCATGCTACGTTGAGACGCTAATACTTCAACCACCTAAGTATTAATGGGTCGGCCTGGGTTATAATAACTACATTTATTTGGCATGGTATGAGGTCATAACCACTTGTTATAACAACGCGACATGTTTGGATCACCCGTTTCTCCGAAAGACATCCGAACGTGACTCACACCAGGTTGTTATGTAGAAGAGAAGTGACCTGGTCAGGATTCAAAGCGTTTTTTTGGTGTCGCATTTCAGTTACCATGGCAACTCATCCTCATTGGGTTTGAGATAATGACAACAAACTACTTTAAACGATTATATCAAGAACGATTGTTTCCCAGGCAATTTACCTCCTTGTTGTTTTACTCCCTTTTCTACAATAACGATCGACTGAACGGGGATAAATTGAGGTAATTGAGGCGATTTCTGTAAAAGCACTTATACAAGTTTGACTCAACTGAACGAGGGCATAATGGCATGTCCCTCTGTTAGACTACTTCTACACTGCATGCTTTTGGGTTTCGGTTTGGCGTCTTTAGTGCTTTTATCATGCTCCACGAGGGCTCACGGCATAAAACCACTGAAGATTAAACCGAGATTAATGTTAATATAGTTTATTAACATTGTTGTGTAATGCAAATTCATGCATGTTCACAGTATGCAACTACAGTAGGCTGAACTACAAATGCAGCTTCACCTTTCTTCAAAATTCAATAGGCTTGGATCAATACATGTTCTCATTTTTGTCATTTCTGTCTGGTGAAAGCTATGGTGTCGACTTGACTTCAACATGGTGACGCAGCGCAAAAGAACCAACTCGGCTTCAACCAATAAAAGCACCGAAATAGCAACAAAGGCTCTGGAATTCTCTGACCGATCCCATTTAAAGGGGGTGATGGATTCGCCAGGCCCTTTGAAGCCCGTCATGAGCGCTGTTTTTTCCAGGGTCGGCCCATCCGGAGGTCGAGTGAACCCGTACCTCGAAACTAAAATCAGCTGTTGTGCAACCGAACATCCCAACTACCCAGTGAACCGCTCGCTTGAGTCTGAGTTCTGCTTTAGGCTTCAACACAAACCCCCCACGCACCCTGCCTACGGAGACGCTGGCAGACTGTGAATCCTGCAGCACTGCGCTCAGTGGTTCCCCCCCGACTTGATTTCCTGTGTGCCAGGGAGTTGAAACGGCATATCGCACTCAGGACTTGAAGGTAAGGCCCACAGGGGCATTGCCTCTAGTTATCCTTGGATTCCCTTTTGATAGCGGATCTGGTTTTGATGTGCCGTCTCCGCGCGACCACGGCACCCCTCCTCCTCCTCTTTGCTGTTCTCGGCGTGCTCTCAAAGAGCTTTACACAATAACTTCCAAATCCCTAGTTCTTTCTTAATTCTGCAACCCCCACCTTCTTGGAGAAAAGCCGGAATAAATCGCACATGGTGGGGACAGGCTGGGAGAGATTCTGAGCCAATATGTCGTTACTGAAGCTGATCACACGGAACAAGGGCTTAGCCTGGTGCTAGTCATGGATCAAATGGAGGTAATTGGTTTAATAGGCTCGCTACCTCGGATACTGCATTTTACCGGGGGCATGTTTAATTGAAGCTCACATCAAGCCCAGGAGAAAATGAGACAGCCACCGTTGGCTGCTGTACCTACAAATGTATGAGTATTAAGGCCAGGCAGAACCACTCTTCAGCAGGGCCGTTTTTGATATCCTGAGGCCCCCGAGGCCACGTCCTTCTTGGGGGGGCTGGGTGGGTGGGTGGGTGTGCTGGTGTATTGGTACTTTTGGCTTGCACCCCTGATGGTACGCCTGGAAACAGCTCACCGTGTAGTACGCAGATTCGAATGCAAACCAACCGATCACAGTCGGTTGATTAGTGAGTTGTTATTTAGTTCATGTGTTCAGTTGCTTTAAGGCATGGAAACATGTTACTCATACAGCGACCGGAAACACGCAGATGACTGCGGCCTAGAGTGGAAAATTGCAGCTCAAAAACAGCCCAGGTAGATTTGTAAAGGCCAGCTCTGTTATGAACCGTTGAGTGGAAAGAATTGCTCTCCCACTTGGACCGTGTACTGGATCTGTCTAGATGTAGTTGAGTGGTTCTCCAGCCATAATGTAGACACAAGCCTTCATGGTTCTCAATGACTGAATGACGGACATGTAGTAACGGGATTCGGGCTAACTGATTGACTGACAGCTGACCAGTGGCGGTTCTAGACCACTGAGGCTGGGGGGAGCAGAACCAGTAACATTACATCTTGTTTTTCTCTTAATGTTCTTGGCGAAGACAAACGTATAGGCCTACAAATACATGCTCAAGTGAAGTGTGCCTGTTGTCCATTTGATGTGTTGTGTGTCTGCTGTGTTGTGTGTCAGTGTAATTTGTTATCTGTGTCATGTAATGTGTCTGTCATGTGTTATGGATCTGTCATGTAATGCATGTGTTAAGTTTTATGTTATGTAATGTGTCTGTCATATGTTGTGGGTCTATGTTATGCATATGTTACGTGTGATATGTTTGTTCTGTAATGTGTCTATGTTATGTGTTATGGATCTATATCATGTGTTATGTCTTTTATGCAATGTCTTCTTGTCATAAGTTATGTGTCTGTCGTGTTGTGTGTCTAACACAACACAGACACTTTCTATAGCTCAACTATTCATTCCATTATTTATCCTTTTGTGTGTTCTGCAAAGCAAAAGCATAATCGTTATTTCAGTCCAGTCCGATAACGAGTAAAACCTTGGAGGGGTATTCAGTCTCGACAACAAAGGAAAACCCAGAAATGTTTGAAGGAATACTTCAGGATTCTTCCAGCTGGAACCTATTCTCAGATAATTGTGGGTCTAAGCGAATAATGCATTCACATTTTTGGATGCATTATTGATCTAATAAGGTGGTATTGAGCATGAACGATGCAGCCGTAATCCTCAGTTACGTTTTAGCAGGAAAGAAAACTAAGCTATGGTTTGTATTGTGAAACGCAGCAATCTCCTCTCTCAAACTCTCACTCACGTTTCCTTTTTTTTTTCACTGCAGCAACGCAACCTTCATTTTAATCTCACCAAGATTGATTTTTTTTCCCAGCTCCAGTCTGGGTATTAATCAGTTTAACGGATCGCAAGTAGGTATATCTTTCATAGTCACCATGGGTCACTGTGCATGTGGTTGGACATGGCGGAGTCAATAGCCTATTTACGTTTCTCAACAAACAGTCCTCCTACTGCATCCAAAGTGAGGAATGACATTCACAGACCTGTAATTATTGCCATCTGTAACATGCATTCATCATTCACCTCGATATGAGCAGGTACTGCAAGACAATTACAGTCACTTGCATTGCGATAGTATGCAGTTGTATCTCAAAGTCAAATTTTGTATACCAACGGTCTCCAAAAGAGGGATATTTTTTAGTTATCGACCAGGGAAATGTTGTATCGCCCCAAAAGATTACATTGCAGGCTTTTTTTTTTCTTTTTTTTTTTACAGATTACAGCTGTAGGGTTCTCGCTCGAAAATCATGGGGAAAAAAATAGGGTCCAGGTTGAAAACCCCCCCTAAGTCATCCTTTATATCAGCCCCAATCATCTTGTGTGAAATCCTTTTCCTCATCAAATAACCAAATACGTGAAGGTGTTCCTAAAGCCCTGTCAAAGATTGTGCTCTCCTATGCAAGAGGCATGCATAATTCAGCCTTGCACGTTCAGCCCCAAGGAGGGGCTGTTTGAATATTCCTCAGCATGCCTCAAAATATTGGTCCATTGTGAGAGTGAACCGGGGGCCGCCGCCTGACAGATTGGGCCAGGGTTCACCAACGGGGTTGAGGGGCCTCGAGCAAAACCCTGTCCGTCCCAGGCCCCGCGGGGCCCGGCGAATGGAAGCGGAGTATGAGGGTCATCTTGAATTTCTATGTCTACTATCCATCTGACGGCTTTCAGAGACTGGGAGAGGGGAATGATTCTGAAAGTGGCGTTGCTCTCTGTGGTTGATTTGCGAGCTGATATTCCTGCTTTTTCAGAACAGCTTGAATAGTACGGCTATAATTCCCCAGACGTTGTAGAGTGTTTGAGGGCCCTCTAATGGGTCTTTGTGGTCCCACGGATTCTGTCATCATACCTCGATTCAAGTCCCGCCTCCAGTAATCTGATTGGCTCTGTGAGGTCGTGTCACTATGACAGCGCACCCTGAATCACAGAACACCTTTTAAAAAGACGAGGGGCATCCAGGGGCTGGAGCCAGGCAAGGTTCCAGCCGTACCATACCGCCAGTGTTCCCGGGGTGCAATCTGTCACGCCGTGACAGGGCGGAGAGGGGGGAGTGCTGGGGGGGAGGGGGGGGGGGGGGTTCTAGGTGTCATCCCGGACACCTGCTGTGTGTCAATGGGTGACTTCATATCCTGCGCATGCACACACGCGCCCACGCCCACACCATCACACACCATCACTCATTGGCACACAATCCCTCAATCTCAAACATAAAAACGGGGGATAGTGGGGAAGTGAAACGTGGGCGGCTCAGACGGCGACTGTGAGAGCACGAGAAGAACACAAGCATGCACTATTAAAGGGAACCAAAACCACCCATCCCCCCCCTCCTAATTATGAAATATGCTGAGAAGAAAAGAAAAGAGATGCCGGGAGATGCTTTTAAGAAATAACAAGACAAAAAAAGTCAAGGAATAACCAGAATAGGTCAAGAGTGCGTGTGTTTGATCCTGCTCATCGGCGGAGAGTCGGCTTCGTCTGAAGTTTTGAGATAATGACCGTACACTCTCTGTGAGCGGCAGGCAGACACAGCGTCCCGCCGGACGAGGGTCGTTAGAACGAGCTGAGCTCAGCCCCCGCCGTCGTGTTCTAGACAGCTCGCATTCGAGGCGGAGCAATGAGCCGTCGGGTTCCTATAGCGGCCATCTTGGTTCTGAATGCTGGATTCTGCATTCAGCTCACCTACCCCTTTTGGGTCTAAAGTTTAGATCCTAGGATCTAAAGTTTAGATCCAAAGGGATCTAAAGTTTTAGATCCAAGAGCGGTAGGTGAGCTGAATACGGAATCCTTTAGTTTCTAAAGGATCCTTCCCCCCCACCCAGCCAGCAACACACAAGCACGAAACACATACAAACAAACACTGTATACTCATTGTGTGTGTTTGTGTCCGTAAGTGTTTGTTTGTTAGTAATCGTGTGTACCTGTGTGTACACAGAGAACACAAAGAAACGCACAAAGGCAAACCTGTATTACACACTCGCACAAACCCAAACTTCAAGCCCTGCTTCTGCTGAGTCTGTTCTGGTCTGTGGTTCACACTGATGGAGGAGTCGGGAGCTGTGCCTCCCACAGCACGGCCGTAAGTCTACTGGCGGACCTCAGCGCTGGGCTCCAGTCCAGGGTCAATGCCCCCCCGCTGGCACCCAGAGCTACTTAAGCCTTCAATCCTGCTTCTCTCCTCCACTCTCTCGTTCCCCACCACCCTCTTGTTATCTCTCTTCTAGTAGTCGATTTCTGTAGGACTTTATTTTTGCTTTGTTCTCCACTCTTATTGTACTGGTAAACTCAGTTAGGGTCAAAAGGACTACACAGGTCCTTCGCTCATCTTTGTTTGCAGCTGGAAGGATCTTTTCAGCCAATTAGTTTCAGGGGCCCTAAATATGTCCCCGAGGCGGGCAGGGCAGATAAGACTAAATGAAAAGGTTGTGCGGCTTCGACAGCCAAATGTACTCTTATGACTAACGTAATTTCATGAGGTTATGGCCTCCATAAAGTCCCAGAGTTGGCCCTCGACTGCTGGCTAATGGCTGTTCCCCGTTGCTTCCACGGGGCGACGGGATGAATTATGGGGCACACCTTCGGAATAGGGGTTCCCACAATGCACCAGGAGCCATCTTAGAAACCCACCAACACCATCTCCTCAAGGTTTCAAGTTTGAGTTAACAAATGTACATAAATGGTAAATGGACTGCATTGATAAAGCGCTTTTCTAACCAGTCGTCGTTCAAAAAGCTGAACAATATTGTCTCACGTTCACCCGTTCATGCACACATTCACACAACAACGGCGGTGACAACAACCATGCAAGGCGCCAGCCAGCACGTCGGGAGCAGTAAGGGTTAAGTGTCTTGGCTCAGGGACACCTCAACACTCAGCGAGGAGGAGCCGGGGATCGAACTAGCAACCTTACGGTTCCCAGCTCACCCGCTCTACCTCCTGAGCCACATTCCGCCCCAATAGTTGGTACTCTGCAATCGGTGGATTCAAGCGGGGTGTTACTGCATCGCAAATGCTGCTTTAAATCGAGCTTCTGCGTCTTATGGTGCAGTTCCAGACGCGCTCGCCGGATTAACAGATTTGCCGTGGGAGAAGGGGGCTGCGCTGTATCCTTACATCTTGGTTCTCTCCTGCCGTTCCGTCAGCAGAAGCTGGCACCGTCGTCGTATCGCTGCCGACACGCTGCTGGGCCTGAGATGCACATTTTGATACGCAGCCAACAGCAGGGGGAAACGTCTTTTCCTTAGAAACATCTTTGTTTACAGAGCCATCCAGCAAGGGAGCATAATTTAAATTAGCCACCGCTATTTAACAGCTGACTAGCGGCGGAAATGGAAAATCACATTTGTCTAAGAATTACCGAGGCGATTGGTAACGTTTGATGAATAAAGAATCGAGTATCGTTGCAGAGTTTGATGTGGAAGCACAGAAGACACGTAACACATATCTTTGCATCACACCAGATAGTGCAGTCAAGCATGTTGATTATGAACGGCTACATGGATGGTTAAATCCCTCTGGGCAAACGGGCAAGGCAGTGTTCATACTATAGATAGGACAACATTGAACATCAAACAACTTGGACATTATGTGATAATGATTCGGCTTGCCTTGGTCTCGGACTCATGTTTCCCTCTTGGGGGGAGACCCAGTAATAGCAATAACCCAGGCATGTTAATGTTCCCTGAAGTCAACGGCCCCTCAGGTCAGATCTACTGGGGTCGGCTTAGCTCATGAGGTAAAGGTTGCTAGTTTGACCCCCGGCTCGTCATAGCTGTGTGTCGTGGTGTCCCTGAGCAAGACATCTCACCCTAACTGCTCCCGACGAGCTGGCTGTCGCCCTGCGTGGTTGACTCTGCCATTGGTGTGTCAATATGTGTTTGAATGGTTGTCAGTCTCTCTGGATAAAAGCGAATAACAACCAACCCTGCTAAATGCCCTGAATGTAAATGTAATCGACTATCTCAGCTTGACAAAGTATTGCATCCAACAAGGGCAAATGCCAACCATATCTCCAGTGTTGTTAATTTAGTCCTACAGTTGATTGACTGACAACAGACATTAAACATATCAAAAGAACCCATCGTAATACACTCTGTGGCACAGAAACTTTCAAACCAACGAACAAGGCCTAACAAGAAGTTGATCTTCAGCAGAAGATTTACTGAGGCAGAGAACTCTGCTGAGAATCAATGGAAATAGTTCATATAATTTCAGCATCACTTCTTCCACACATCCCACACGCCAAGCCCGTATGGAAACAGCCTGGACACTAGGCCCACCAGTGTGCCAGGTCAAGGGCTTCAGAACCAAGAGGACATCATGTTCTTTTATAATGGTGTACACATGAGGTAGCTTCTGGAAACTGGGTTCTAGTCAACACTTGCGCCAAGCTGTTGAGCCTTTGGTGCAGAATGCCCGGGAACATCCATGCCAGTTTTCCTGTGCATTCCCTGGTTAAAGGTCACTCCGATGCTGTTTGCATGGGGCTGTTTTTGGAATGCTGGTGGCAACGGTGATTCTTTGGGACAGGTTTAGTTCAGGTTCACTTTAGTTTGGTCATCCCACCATAAACAGGTATATGGTCGGCCGCACAACACTGCAATCTCTGGGGTCTGATTCTATGGTGTGATGAGAAGTTGCACAAAAACAATGAAAAAGGCTGTAAAATATGTATGCTAAAATGAATTATATTTTATGCAAGAATTGAGGTTGACCAAACAAACACATACTTATGTATGTTGCACTTATCCACACACACACACACACACACGCACACGCACACGCGCACACGCACGCACGCAATGCCTTACGGATAGTCTTTCTCGTTGGAGTTGTTTGTGTTAAAATAGCTACATCTATTATTGTGTTTACTAATCAAACCGCTATCCAAAGAAGAAGATTAGAACATTTGGGGAAAGTCTCATTTGGTGGAGGTGATATGGCGCCTGATCAAACAGTGTCTTCCGTGAAAAGCCGCCGGTAATTAGCTGCCGAGGGCTGATAAAGAAAAAGGATTCTGTTCCAGACTCTCAGTATGCTACACCCCTCACCTAATGAATATGCATGATCTTGCCGCAACTTTAATTGAGGATAATCCCCCGTGTCTGCGCTTGGTTTCCTGTACATTCTTTGCTGAATACCATTACCAACCTTGTCAAAAGCGACGCCCTAATCGGGAACCTCTTCAATCAAACTGTTTTTATTCAACCGATTTCTTACTTTTCTTCATGACTCTGCATGAATCCTTTAGAACCAAGGGGAACCGTCTCCCTGAGCTATCTCCTGGGATATGAGGACACAGTTTCATGCCATAGACTGAACGAAGCTCCATGCATGTGTTGGGAAAAGATTGCAGGAAAGCTCTGGGATTGACGTCATTGGTCAGGCAATTTGTGTTCTTAATTGGACCCCATCCAGGTGGCGGCCACCGTGCTCCAAGGAGGTGTTGGCCACGCCCCTAGGTGGCTGTATCAGCCTGACTCAGGCCAGGTGAGGCTGCCTGAACCAGCCATCAACCACACACACACTCCACAGTGGGATTCAGATTAACAGCATCAATGGTCCAACTTTTTTGTGGAAACAGAGTTGATGTATTGAAGCTCATCTTGCTTCAGTTAGCAGCTCAGTCATTAGCCGCCAGAGAAGCTAAACCCCAGACAAACAAGCCACATTAATCCACATTTCTTCCTGGCACTGAATTCAAATCCTGTTTCTCCACTCGAATGCAAACTCTAATCGACACCTACTCAAAATTAATCAGAATCATATCAACTAAAACTGTTCTGGTTATCAAATCCAATGCCGTGGTTCATCGAAACATTGACTCTGCTATGCAATGCTGACTTTTAGCTCAGCAGACCCAGACTGCTGCAGCGGTTGGCACTGCTGCGGTCAAGCTGTGTTTGTGGATTCTGTAGCAGTCTGACGGCACGTGCCGTTCACACCAGACGTACACGCCGACACCCCTGCTACTCCCAGGTGCAGGCCTGAGAGATGCATTAACCACCAGGTTAACCCCTTATGGTAACAAGGGGACTAACTGATTGCATAAAAAAAATGCATGGGAGGCTCAAAAAGACCTGACGCTTCGTGTTGCGCAAGAAGCAGGTGAGAGGTGGCGCCGGCGGACGTCAGAGAGCACGTCACACTGGCTCGGGTGCGGGCGCTCGGCCAATGGGGAAATTGCCCTGTGGAAAAGCGGAACCCCAGCCCTTGGAGACCGTCCCCATCTCATTGGTTCACGTTCTATTTCCCTCTGCAGAACCGGTCTGGACAGGATCTAGTTAAATGGTGAATGGACTGCATTTATAGAGCGCTTTTCTAACCAGTGGCCACTCAAAGCGCTTTTACAATATTGCCTAAAATTCACCCATTCACGCACACATTCAGCCAGCTCGTCAGGAGCAGTTAGGGTGAGGTGTCTTGCTCAGGGACACCTTGACACATGGTTACCAGCCATCCCACTCTACCTCCTGAGCCACGTGCCGCCCCCAGTTGTTTTGCAGAACACCAGGACATATCGCCGCCCGGGGGAGGGAGTTTCAGTTCATGACAAACAAGAACCGCGCAGTCTGCCGGTGTATGAAAACAGTTGTGGATTCATGGAAAGTGTAGCGATCACAACGGAAGGCTCTTCTCGTATTGGAATGTTTTTGCTTTACTTCGAACCAGATTCTGCAAGAGCAGGAGGAGATCACTCTGATTGGCTTGAGTCTTTTAAACAATTTAGTGCCACGGATGCATTCCGAAATCAATGGCTGGCCAGCCAATGCCGGAATGATAATTATTATTAAAGGTAAACACCAGGCTGGTCTCCTGAGGCGAGCAGACTCTTCGACGGTAAAGGAGAGGCCCCTGCGTAACATCGTAAGCGATTAGCAGTGAATTCGGGGGTTTAGGCCCAAACCCATTTCTACCCCTTACCCCTTCCCCTTACACCTCCCCCCTTCCCCTTACGCCTTCAAAACAAGGGGGAGGGGTAAGGGGAAGGGGTAGATGGGATTGGGCCATACTTCCCCTTAAGTGCTTGACCCCAAGAGAGCACACAAAATCAACCAAACAGAGAGGCCCAGTCCTGTCTATCACACATGAGGTTTAAACTCTGGGGAAGGAAAAATAGTTGTTTCAAGGAGTTGTTTCAACTCCTTTTGAAGCGACTGGCTTTGTGGTGGAAATACTCGAGTGACCTGAAAGGAAGGCAGAAGTCAAAGATGACGTTAGGTTTTGCTGATCAGTTAGTATGACTCACACAGAGTATGAAACAATCCAAGAGGATGTGTACAAGAAGTAGGTTTCAGAAAACTTTTTATGCAACCCTTATAGTCAGTCTTCCACGACAATTCCTCACTTGAAGTTCAACTGCCGTTTGATATGCCCCCGGTTTTCCTTAGCTTTGTATAAATATGATTATATTAAGAAGTGCGGGAGGGAGCCCGAGGAATTTCTACGGTAACAGAAAGTATCAGCGGCCCCAAAAGTTCCAGGCACAAATACTTATTTTATTCTCATTACCATGAAAACGCATATTAAAGAAAAGGGCTGAGTCAGTCTTCAGCATAGCACCGCTCGAGGACATCTCAAGCCTTGCCGTATTCAGCGAAGAGAAGGGGGACTGGAAGGAAGAGGGGAACCAACCTGGCCTTGTGCAGTGTGCTAAGCCGTGGTTAAGGAGCTGTTGGCGCACCCACAGCCTGATTCATTATTTAGAGAATGACAAAGTCGAGACCTTGTAATGAGCGCTATTGACGACTTCGAACAATCCCACAATCCAAACATGTATTCAGTGACTAAGGGGTAGTTTTCGCCTGTGGGCTCCGCCGTTGTGTTACACATTATGTTGTGTTTCATATGCACTGTTCTATCTGCTGGGAGAGAGGGGGAGAGACACACAATCACTCACTCACAGAACTCCCACAACTCACTCAGTCACTCACACAACTCAATCACTCACACAACTCACTCACTCTCTCAATACACACACACACACACACACACACACACACACACACACACACACACACACACACACACACACACACACACACACACACACACACACACACACACACACACTTTCAAGGCTATTTAGGAATGGAACCGGCTCCCTGACAGTTTGGAGACATGTATAGATTTTCCTGTCTAAGAAATGGATTGAATCCATCTTGTTAACATTAATTTGACACAGACGCAGTCTCTGTATTTTTTGGACTAGGCGTCTTTACTCACTCCCATAATGTATGACATGTTTTTAACATCAGTTACTGTCAGTGATAGTTGGGGGTGGGGGGATGGGAATTATTACAAATATTGCATATTGTTGTTGTATTGTTCAAAATAAGTAGGATTGGATCTAATTATCCTATTGTTGCATATCTAGATCTATGGCAGATTTTCATGTGTTTTTTAACCAGATTTTGTATTGATTGTGTAAGTGTTTGTGTACTGCACAGGGTCACACACACACACATTCACGATACCAAGACACATGCAAGCACATGTGCAGAAATGCGCACACACCACACCCACTCAAACACATACACACACATGCGCATGCACCCACCTAGGCGGACCAAAGAACACACACAGGTCCTTACTCGTTCTGTCATCATTCGGAGGAAGTCGCCTTTGGGGTCGTGACGCACGTAGGTCACTCTGAGCTGACGTGCGGACACGTAACGACGCACATCGTGGTCCTCACCCTTCTCCTGAAAGACCCCCCTCCCACCTCCACCCCCCCCCCCCCCCCCCGGGGACACCACCACTGTCCTGCTGCTGTTGCACGGAGACAGACGGTTTGGGTTTCTTGGCCGAACGTGGAGGAAGCGGGATGTGTCGATCAAAACGGATGTGAACAACAGGAGTAGCAAACCCAGCGCGCTTCAGGACAGACTTCAGGTGGATGGTGAGCAGTGCCATACTGGGAACGACAGACAGACAGACAGACAGACAGACAGACAGACAGACAGACAGACAGACAGACAGACAGACAGACAGACAGACAGACAGACAGACAGACAGGCAGGCACACACATCTGGTTAACAGGCCTGCTTTACTGGGAACAACACACACACAAACACACCATGCCACAGCACACACACACGCGCGCACTTGGTAACCAGGGATGCTGTAGCACACAGTCACACACAAACAGCCTGTGAGGGCTGTGGAGCCATGGAGAGCCTGCTGTCGCTTCCCTTTAGTTTAGTTCTGCTCACCAGGGCCGAGCAAGGTTCCACAACCACCTGGGCTGTGTTTAGCAATATGACAAAAATAGACGCTGGAGGAATGCGCGCGCACGTAATGGAATTCCCTCTGGGTGTTGACACAAGGAGACTGCAGGGGGGGGGGACCACATGGGGCTTTCCTTCTGGATTGTTCCATCAGACGTATCAAACGCACCGTTGAAAGGTAAACATTGACCAGGTGTTGTGCAGCGCCCGGTGAACTCAGGGCCTGATGTCGCGGTACGGGATGCCAGTCGCGTTCAGACCAGCTGAAGACAATGGTTTGTTCCATAATTTAGGCGGAGCTCAGTGGAGCGGACAGGGAAGGTCAGGAGACAAGGCAGAACTGGGATGGATCGATTACGTTCTGCTGTTCTCTGTTCCTGTTTTATCCCCCCTGAGTGCGGCTGGCATCCCGACCACCAGCAGAGAGACGGCATCGCCCAAACCTGGCCCAGGACGACCCGGTGTGGTCAGCTAGAGCCTCAACTCGTTTTTATCTTCCCAGCAGCTCTCAGTTGAACTGCCGTTGGTTGCAATACAGTATAGTATGGATATAGCATATACAGTATACACTTCCATTCAAAGGCTTGGGGTCACTTAGTTTGTTTCAATGCAGATAACATTAGATTAATCAGAAATCCAGTCTAGACATTGTTAATGTGGTAAATGAGTATTCTAGCTGGAAACGGCTGATTTTTAACAGAATATCTACATAGGTGTACAGAGGCCCTTTTCCAGCACCAATCATTCCTGTGTTCTAATGGTGCATTGTTGAGCAAATCGGGTTAAAAAAGGCTGATTCATGATTAGAAAACCCCTGGGCAATTATGTTGGCACCGCTGGAAACTGCAGAATAAAAGTGTGAGTTTTCATGGAAATCAGGAAATTCTTTTGGGTGACCCCAAACTTTTGAGCGGTAGTGTGTGTGCATACATACACACCGTGTAGGAGGTGTTGCCAAAGGAAGAGGCTGTAATTGTCTCCCCGCCAGCGGTTTACCGGTTCAATGCGGCCTCATTATCCCGGCTTTGCGGCCGTCCTCTGTATTTCCCCCGCGATGAAACGTGCGATTGTGGAGCTCCAGAATGTTCCATGTTGGCACAACAGAGCGCTCGCTGTGATTCGCTGCATGGATCATCTCCCTTCAGGCCACAACATGTAATCAGGAGCCACCAGGACGGTTGAACACCACGGTATGTTCAGTATGTGGCGGTGAGGGCTGCTGCACTGCTACTGAGCCAGGGTACACAGAGTTTTAAGTGTGCGGTGGGAGACAAGAAGTATAGAAGAACAGGGTGTTTGTGTGTGTGTGTGTGTGTGTGTGTGTGTGCGTGTGTGTGCGTGTGTGTATATGTCTCTTTCTCTCTGTCTGTGTCTCTCTCTCTCACTCTGTCTGTGTGTGTGTGTGTGTGTGTGTGTCTCTGTCTGTCCGTGTGTGTGTGTGTTTGTTGGTCTGTGGGGTGCTGTGTGTGCATGACAGACAGATCGTCACAGCACAAACGAGCACTCTGACCTCAGAGTGTGTTGATCAGCTCCTCTTGCTGACATTCCTCTTATGTCCAAAGGTCTGAAACCTCCCAGTCCCTGGGCCTGCTGCAAACCGTAGCACACTTTGTTGATTTAAACTTAAGAGTTCATGTTTAATTCCAATAGTACTACAGTAGTCTAAACACGTTTTGCATTCAATTTGGCTGGACTGTGTAGATGGATTTGATGTTGCTTAAATAAAATTGATTGAATTGAGATGAGCAGACTGAAAGCTTTATCTTATTAGTTAAAATCCGATATTGACAATGTATTCCTTTGGGGATGTAATTTGCAATTTAAAATGGGTAAAAAACACACACACAAACCCTGTGTGTGTGTGTGTGTGTGTGTGTGTGTGTGTGTGTGTGTGTGTGTGTGTGTGTGTGTGTGTGTGTGTGTGTGTGTGTGTGTGTGTGTGTGTGTGTGTGTGTGTGTGTGTGTGTGTGTGTGTGCGTTCTCCATGGGGGCCAGACACCTCCACAGCCCCCTCCCTCCAGTGAGGGAGGAAGCCCAACGAGGCGCGCTTGGAGAGGCAGAAGAGCTGGAGGACGGTGTGTGTTGGACGAGGCTGTGTTGGACGAGGCTGTGTTGGACGAGGTTGCTTTGGACGAGGCTGTGTTGGACGAGGCTGTGTTGGAGGAGGCTGTGTTGGATGAGGCTAGGTTGGACGAGGCTGTGTTGGATGAGGCTAGGTTGGACGAGGCTGTGTTGGACGAGGCTGTGTTGGACGAGGCTGTGTTGGACGAGGCTGTGTTGGACGAGGCTGTGTTGGACGAGGCTGTGTTGGACGAGGCTGTGTTGGATGAGGCTGTGTTGGAGGAGGCTGTGTTGGAGGAGGCTGCGTTGGATGACGCTTTGTGGGACGAGGCTGTGTTGGACGAGGCTGTGTTGGACGAGGCTGTGTTGGACGAGGCTGTGTTGGACGAGGCTGTGTTGGACGAGGCTGTGTTGGAGGAGGCTGTGTTGGAGGAGGCTGCGTTGGATGACGCTTTGTGGGATGAGGCTGTGTTGGATGAGGTTGGATGAGGCTGTGTTGGAGGAGGCTGTGTTGGTGACGAGGCCCTTCTGCCCGTTGCTAGCTCAGACCCTGGAGGAGGAACAGAAAAGCCGCAGTGAAAACTCAAGCGCACTATGCGGCTCATGTCCCACCACCCCCTGCTACCATGGACCGCATAACACCCCCCCTGCACCCCCCCTGCACCCCCCCTCCCATGGCCCCAATGGTTTACGTTATTGGCCTACCTCTGGGGGCCACCTTTTTCCACTATTTCAGGAGCTTTCCCAGCGGACGGCGGTGAGATATCTAAATATAGCGCTGTCTGCAGGTCTTGGCAGGCCCTACAGTCGCAGCACTGTGCGCCGCGAACCCGCCGCTGAGGTGTGAAGTGGAGGTCTAGCGCTAGCTCCTCTACCGCCGCCGCTGTACTGTGGAGTGGAGGGCTAGCGCTAGCTCCTCTACCGCAGCCGCTGTAGCGTGGAGTGGAGGGCTAACGCTAGCTCCTCTACCGCCGCCGCTGTACTGTGGTGTGGAGGGCTAGCGCTAGCTCCTCTACCGCCGCCGCTGTAGCATGGAGTGGAGGGCTAGCGCTAGCTCCTCTACCGCCGCCGCTGTAGCGTGGAGTGGAGGGCTAGCGCTAGCTCCTCTACCGCCGCCGCTGTAGCGTGGAGTGGAGGGCTAGCGCTAGCTCCTCTACCGCCGCCGCTGTAGCGTGGAGTGGAGGGCTAGCGCTAGCTCCCCTACGCCAGCTCACAGGAGCCCTCAAGCCCGGGAGGCTCCGGTGGAACAAGAAGCTATTTTGGGGGTAATCTTTTGCTCGGAGCCGGTGGAATATGGAACGACGAGACAGGAACGCTAGCGAGCAAAGTCGCTAATTTTGTTTTGGAGCCGCATGCTACATTTACGCAAGTCTGTTTACCTGAAGTTCTGACCTCTGAAGGACATCATATCTATTTCTATCTATCAATATATATATATATTAGAGCTGTCAGTTAAACGCGTTATTAACGGCGTTAACGCAAACCAATTTTAACGGCGTTAAAAAATTTATCGCGCTATTAACGTAATTGTTTTATTTTAAAAAAAAAAATTTTTTTTTTTTTGGCTCAAAACAAAGAAGCAGTATCCTGACTGCTATGTCAAAGCAGTTCTTCAAAGCAGTTGTTCAAAAGCAGTTGTTAATTGCATTATAGGCTCTTTTTATGTATCGTCCTGTTTTGATCAGTA
Source organism: Gadus chalcogrammus (assembly GCF_026213295.1). NCBI lineage: Eukaryota > Metazoa > Chordata > Actinopteri > Gadiformes > Gadidae > Gadus > Gadus chalcogrammus. The sequence continues at coordinate 3,084,354 of NC_079429.1, forward strand.
TATGCCAATGTTGTTATCAATGAAAAAACATTTGCACAAAGCAAGCCGATGCACTTCACCATGTTGATAAGAGAATTAAAATGAGAAGAATTATGGGACAAAGAAATCAAGGGATATTTAGCATAGAAAAATAATTGTGAGTTAACTATGACATTAATGCGATTAATCACGATTAAATATTTTAATCGCTTGACAGCTCTGATATATATATATATATATATATATATATATATATATATATATATATATATATATATTTATATATCAATAGCTATATAGATGATAGATCAATAGAGATGTGGACAAAGATAGATACTATCTATATATTGTTATTCTTCTATATTCACTCCAATAATATACCCTATTTATTTCACCTCTGGCTTTGCTGCCCAAATCTCGCCTTGGGGATCAGTTAGGTGCAATCTGTCTATCTCTGCTCTGAGATTTGATTCCCAGCAAAATCATATCTATCTACGTGCAATGGCAGATTTTTTACATTTTGCATTTCCACCCCATGGACTAAAATATACAATTTTTCAACAATAAATTGTTAAAGAAGCGGTAGGAGGATTCTCAATGTATTCCAACTCCTAAACCCGACGTTTGCAGTCATGTTTTATTCAGCGTTGCACGACAGTAATTGTGGACGTTGGGACTTTATTTCACTTCTGTGAGCGTCGTTTTTTTGGCCTCCATCTTGAACCAAACACCACATTTGTCATGGGATATGTGTGTGTCTTCTGTGCCTATGTTTAGACACTCACACAGATTCCTGGACGCTTGTTAGAGCCAGCGCAGTGACAGCTCAATGTCTTTATGTCAAAGCCAGACGCCATTACTGGGTGGCGCTGCGTTTGTCCCGGCTCGGTGGCCGGTAAACAGACAAATCAAGAGGAGCCTCTCCTGTTCAGGGGGCCCACACCACTGCTGCTCGGGGGGGATGTGCATTAAACATCATGTTTTGTGGGGCGACATGTGGCTCAGGAGGTAGAGTGGGTTGCCTTGTAACCGGAAGGTTGTTAGTTAGATCCTCGGCTCGGAGTGTCGAGGTGTCCCTGAGCAAGACACCTCACCCTGACTGCTCCTGACGAGCTGGCTGTCGCCTTGCATGGCTGACTCCATCGGTGTCTTATCCAAGCACACACGCTGTCGGTGTGTGCTTGGATGGGTGAATGTGTGTATGAAATGGTGAACCTTAGGCAATATTGTAAAGGGCTTTGAGTAGCCACTGGTTAGAAAAGCGCTGTATAAATGCTGTCCATTGACCATTTAAGGGTACTTTCTCCTTCTGCGCTTGGTGAGGCCGATGAGGTGGCTAGATGGATGAGGTGGAGGAGGTGAAGGAGGTGAAGGAGCTGGAGGAGGTGAAGGAGCAGGAGGAGGTGGAGGAGGTGAAGGAGCAGGAGGAGGTGGAGGAGGTTGATGAGGAGGTGGCTAGATGGATGAGGTGGAGGAGGTGAAGGAGGTGGAGGAGGTGAAGGAGCTGGGGGAGGTGGAGGAGGTGAAGGAGCTGGAGGAGGTGGAGGAGGTTGATGAGGAGGTGGCTAGATGGATGAGGGGGAGGAGTAGGAGGAGGTGAAGGAGCTGGAGGAGGTGGAGGAGCTGGAGTAGGTGGAGGAGGTGAAGGAGCTGGAGGAGGTGGAGGAGGTGAAGGAGGTTGATGAGGAGGTGGCTGGGTAATGAGGTGGCTAGGTGGAGGAGGTGAAGGAGGCGGGTGAGGTGGAGGAGGTGGCGAGGTGGAGGAGGTGAAGGAGGGGGAGGAGGCTAGGTGAAGGAGGTGAAGGAGGTGAAGGAGGTGGATGAGGTGGATGAGGTGGCTAGGTGGCGGAGGGGGGAGGTCTCCTTGTTAGAGAGGCCTCTCCCGTGCCGTCCTTCGTTATTCACGCTAGATTGAGGCCTTTCCTTCGCAGTCGCTATGGGGACTAACACCTGCTCGAACCCGAGTCCGGTTCAACCCAGAGAAAGTGTTAAGCTCCAACTTTTAACCTCCAAACCCCCAACATTTAAGTCGGGGTTAAATGTTAAGAGCAAGATGGTGGTTGAGGTCAACAGGCAGCGGCTGAAGTCTTTCATGTGTCGATAGGATTAGACAAGGGTGTGTGTGTGTGTGTGTGTGTGTGTGTGTGTGTGTGTGTGTGTGTGTGTGTGTGTGTGTGTGTGTGTGTGTGTGTGTGTGTGTGTGTGTGTGTGTGTGTGTGTGTGTGTGTGTGTGTGACAGCCTCATTAACCACACAGTGGAGCCATGCCAGATCCAATCAGCAGGTAGCAGGACAGGTGCACACACTCTGCGCATATACACACACACACACACACACACACACACACACACACACACACACACACACACACACACACACACTCACAGCCGTTCACATTGTTCATCTCACAGACCGGTGAACACAGCAGGAGGTGGGGGCGGTTAGAAAGAGAATCAAATAAATAAATACATTAAGACTGTTAAGGTGTTCTGATATTTCTAATAATGACTTCAGTGATTATTCTCAGCGCCTGCTAACCCAAATGGAGTTTCATTTTGTAAACATTATGGTGTGTCTCTCTGTGTGTGTAGATGGACGTTAGTGTTTCGCCTCTTGTTTAATCTGTTCATCTTTCCTCAATTGTTCTCTCATCTTTTACCAATCTATTCTCTGTTCATAGAATCTTGTCCCCATTATTTGTTAATATTGGAATCTTGTCTCCATTAGATGTTAATATAGTAATCTTGTCTCCATTTGATGTTAATGGAGAAATCTTGCCTCTATTAAATGTTAATGTTGGAATCTTGTCTCTATAGATGTTAATGTAGGAATCGTGTCTCTCTTTGATGTTAAGACAGGAGTCTTGTATCTCTTAGATGTTGTAAAGTGATCTGTAACATGGCTGCTGACTAGCCATGGTCTGGCATGGGGTCAGAAAACAGCAAGCGAATATTTGTGCAGATTTTGCACATCCAGCAGTTTTGCCTTTTATTGTTTCCTCGATATTGATTATGTTTGAAACTAACAGGCCTTTGTGCCGGGGTGTGGAGGGAGATCGATGGTGGGATGCTGCGGCAGGATTTGTGTTGTACAGTTGATTGGCCGTACCTCATGTTTGAGATCCAGAGAGGGTCCTCATTGATCTCCTCGGCCCTTTACGGCCCTTAGGTGAGTCTCTTAACTACGTGTGACCCGCAATCCACTCGCTCCCCCGTTCATCTCAGAGCTACAGTGTTTTCTGAAAATAAAGCCACACTTTTTTATAAGCCCCATGAGCGGTTCAATGGGGTTATATGTTTTAATATCCATAAATAATAAACTCTGTAGTATGAGCTGCATCTTATGACACATCTTTGAACACAACCCAAATACTGACATGTAAATACTGACACGTAATTACTGACACGTAAATACTCACATTTAAATACTACCATATAAATGCTAACATATAAATACCTGTACATGTAAACACTAACATGTTAATACTGAAATGTAGCGCCCAATTACGGCGTGAAACCGTAACCAAATAGTTTGAATGGTACACATCTCCTTGGTGCTGCGTCGAGTTGAAGCATGAGTTCACTTTGCATTTTATTTCCACCTTATGTGGAATCTAAATAATTTGATTCCCTATTGCTCTCCACAGATGGCTTTATGGAACACACTTTAACATTAATGTCCTGCCTTTGATTGACACGTGTACTAACAAATACGAATTCACTGCTAAAAAAAATATCTTTCCGAACGCTTATCATGAGAGAGCAGCGCAAGGCAACCCATCCTGTTCCAAAAATAGAGGAAAACGGGAACAGAGAGCGAGACGAAAGAGCCTTCCTAGTAGTTTGAATGGTACACATCTCCTTGGTACTGCGTCGCCAGTCAACTGATGGTTTGGGTAAAGGCGTAGTTCGAGATACTGCCAATTCAAGCTTTAATATAACCCTGAACTCTCTGACAGATTTGGAAAACAAGGAGTTTTTTTTTCGCAAGCAATTAATTTAGACACAGAGGCTTTGAATTCCGGTACATGGACTGAGGGCCCATTGTGGCAAACAATCTCCCATGGTTTTTACTCGGTTATGAGGTGATGCCAAGGTTTATTTCCTTATGTTTATTTCTTCACGCCGTGACTGCGTCAGGAACTTGTTTTATCACTTGAACGGAAATCACTGAAGAGTTTTTTCTTTGAATTCTCTCTGTTAGCAGAATCAACCATAAGCCGCTCCTGAAAATAACCCGCAGCGACAGATTTGGTTTGTAAAATCGGGATAGAAGCTGCGGCTTTATTCTGGAAGAATACGGTTTTATCCCTCTCTCTCCCGCGGGCCTTCTCTGGGAGGGCGGTCTATATTTTATACTGCAGTCGTCCCCAAAGGTGGAGGTTGAAGTTGGGCGTTAAATTGAGAGAGTAAAGTCCTTCAGTGTCCTGCCAGCTTTGTTCAATAAAAGATGTCCTCCGTTTTAATGGTGGCCATATTCCACAGCTAGCTGATTTGATATTTCTGTGATTTTAGCTTCATGCAGCGTTTCTTCTGCTTCTTCTTCTTCTTCTTATGCCTCTTCTTCTGTTTCTGCTTCTTCTTTTTATGTTCCTTCTTCTGTTTCTTCTGCTTCTTCTTGTGTTTCTTCTTCTTGTGTTTCTTCTTCTTCTGTTTCTTCTCCCTCTTCTTCTTCTGTCTCTCCTTCTGTTTCTTATCCCTCTTCTTCTTCTTCTTCTTCTGTATCTCCTTCTTCTGTTCCTTCTTCTTCTGCTACTTTGCGTTGTTCTTCTTCCTTTCTTCCTCCTCTTCTTTTTCAGCTCTGGCCCAATTGAAGCATGAGTTCACTTTGCATTTTATTTCCACCTTATGTGGAATCTAAATAATTTGATTCCCTATGGCTCTCCACAGATGGCTTTATGGAACACACTTTAACATTAATGTCCTGCCTTTGATTGACACGTGTACTAAAAAATACGAATTCACTGCTAAAAAAAATATCTTTCCGAACGCTTATCATGAGAGAGCAGCGCAACACAACCCATCCTGTTCCAAAAATAGAGTAAAACGGGAACAGAGAGCGAGACGAAAGAGCCTTCCACGGCAGAGCGTTCAAAACAACAACGTGCGCTTGGCCCAGCGTCGCGTGTCTTTTGAAACCCGCAGCCAGCCCGTCTCCCCCTGCCCCGGGCTACAATGGAGCCATTGTGCTGCTCTCACAACCCCATAAAGGGCCATGAAGTGCCGGAGCGCAGCGCACGATGAACCGCCAGCCGACGCGTCACCACGCACACACACACACACGCATGCACGCACGCACGCACGCGCGCGCGCGCGCGCGCGCACACACACACACACACACACACACACACACACACACACACACACACACACACACACACACACACACACACACACACACACACACACACACACACACACACACACACACACACACACACACACACACACACACGCGCGCACACACACGCAGTGACAAAACGTGTCCTGACAGCTTCCCACTCCCCTGTGGAACCTGACACGTTTTCTGTCACATCACAGCACTCTCAATTGTTAATTTTTTTCTGTTTATCTGCCCCAAAGGAGGTTTAAACCAAGGAAGCAAGAGGTAATGGTGTGTGTGTGTGTGTGTGTGTGTGTGTGTGTGTGTGTGTGTGTGTGTGTGTGTGTGTGTGTGTGTGTGTGTGTGTGTGTGTGTGTGTGTGTGTGTGTGTGTGTGTGTGCGTGCATATCCATGCATGTGTGTGTGTCTGTATGAAATGGTAAACATTACCATGTACATTGTTGGCATATA
>NC_079429.1:3095124-3132558 GCF_026213295.1 Gadus chalcogrammus
CTGTCATTGGCATGTCTCAGAGTGTTAGTTGGGGTATCCTGACGTCACTGAGAGGACCTCACAATGGATTCATACACAAAAAACGAGCAAGCGCACACACACACACTCTCAGAACTCACTCACTCACTCAAAAAAACACACATGATGAATATATTCCATTTCCTTTGATTCAGACTGTCTAAAATGGATATGGTGTCAGGGTTGGGTCAGAACGCACTTAAATTTGGCCGGGTTCTCCTCCTTCCTCATCTTCCTCGTCCCCTTCTCCTAAGATCGTCAGAATGACCTCTTCTTGTTTCTTCGACTCCATGCTGACCCAAATTCCCATGGGCTCTATTATGGTTCTACTTTAACTGGTACTTTTGTCAGGTAGCTCGCCCCCATCCCCCGTCTCCACCTCTACCTCCACCTGACATCTCCAGTGTATACACCTTTCTAGACCACCTTTCTAGCTCAACCAACCCTGCGGCGGTTGCTCGGCTATGGCTGTATGTTCCAATATTCACCTTACCACCTATCCCATTGTACTTTCCTTTTTCCACATAGCGGCCATTAGGTGAATGTGACAATTACAAATATATCACCACCTACCACTAACTTCATGCCACTCTCTAACACTGTGAACCTAGTAACGGCCTTTAAAGTAACGACATTCTAGCGAGCGAATGCCAAATTTGTATCGTTTGCAAAAGTAGAATCACGCAAAATCTGCCGGAACCAGATCGTTGACTCCGCTCCTTTGCTTTAGGTGTGAAAACAGATTTAGAGGAACTTGAGTCTCTATCGCAAATTCCCTAAATGCCGTTTGCGGAACTACACGCTGGTATCTACTGTGAATCATCTATAGGTTGTTGGGAGAACTTGATCCTGGTTTGAACCACCACAAACCCCCTAATGACTGTTAGAGGAACTAAACCGTAGTCTCTTCAGCTAGTGCTTCACAAACAGACATCTTGAGCATGACTCGCCAAACCCCTCAACTAGGGCTGAACGATCTAGCGTTTTCGACCGAAAATCGCGATCTCAAGCATTACGATTTTGGGATCGTCAAAGCTGCGTTTTTTTAATTTTTTTTTTTTTTTTTTTTTATTTTACAAAAGTGCAATTATTTTGATGCTGATGAGCCATTGAAGCAAGTTTACTTAAGAAAGAGGGCTCCCTTTTTATTTGACTTTTTTGGTTGTTGTTTCTTAGGTACTTGAATAAACAGTCTTGCATTTGAAATCTGTTGCCAGCAGTTTTCATTATTGCATTACCTTAATGGAATTCATTGGTTATATTAATTTATACTGAAACTTGATTTAAAGAAAATAAATCGTGGTTGAAATCGAAACCGCAATCTCTACCAGAAAAATCGCAATTTCAATTTTTTCTTAAAATCGTTCAGCCCTACCCTCAACCAGAAGCAGTGGCCGGCTTCCCTCTGGTTGACCTGAGCAGACGTTGCGGTCATTCTTTGATTGGCTGCTGTCTGCGGCCAGCCGACCAGCCCTCCAATCGTCTGCTGACAACTCTTCGTCCGGCAGGGAGGGGGCGGTATCGGACCCTTTTGTTTACGGCGCTCCCATGCTAGTGGTTAGCCAGATGTGAGCGTCATAATCAGAACCTCCCCAGCTTGGTTTCATTCGAATCTCCAGTTTCGCCTTCGGTCGGCTGCACCGCGAAACTCAGAGCACACTCAGGGACAGGAAGTGATACTCCTGAGACGCTGACATTTACTCTTGCTTAAGCGTGTGACCCACTAACTTCGGTGGAAGAGTAGAGTAGTGAAGTAACGCCTTTGTTCTCCTTCCACTGAAACTCGGGATGAAAGAGCCGTTCTGGTTCTAGTTTGGTTGATGCCCGGTTTGAACGGATCACATCCTGGCAACAATCCCGGCGTTTCCCTCTGACTTAATCTTTCGTCTTGCCCCCGCTCCCTATCTCCTGGTTTTGTTTTGCTCTGATGCAGAGTGATACGGAGGAGGAGCAGGAAAGGTGGGAGGCTCTGGGCGATGAGGAGCGAGTCTCACCGTGAAGCCTCCCACTCCTACAGAGCTCTGTAGGGAGTCCGCTACAGAGCACCCCCGAAGGGGGCGCTCCGCCTTGATCTGTGTTGTTGTGAATTACTGCCGTGATGTGATTACTGTGGCCTGCTCACACCCACACACTCGCTGACACACACACTGGCACAAAGGCAAACACAAACACACACACACACACACACAGAGGCAAACACACCGGCACACACGCTTACTCAAATACAGACACACGTGTTTATTCGAATACACACACACACGGATGCACACACGCACACAAACACACCAACTCACACACTAACACACACACACTTACTCAAACACAGACACATACAGTAGGTTTACTGACGCAAACACGCAAGATTTCATAATCATAATCTAAAAGGGCTTATCATAAATGTTGCATAAACAAATAGATTTATGCTCTTGAAAAGCCTTTTCTCTCCAATGCAGTTTCAAACTACTCGTTAAAGTCAAGATCATTCTGATTCAAAACGACCCACTTCGAACTGTTGAACCAAGTCACTGCACGGGAAGATGGTGAAAAAACGTGAGTGAAAACCATTTACAAAGCGCTTATCTTAAAGGGTGTAAACAAAGTTTTCAAGACGAGCGAAACACTACAAAGAGCAATAAAATCAGCCGACCACACAAAGACAAATCGCAAACAGCGTCGAGAAGAGATTCATAAAGTGAGCCATTTCCACACAACACAAACAAACTTTCGTCCCAACTGATCCTCATAGCATTTTATGTACCAATTTGTATCTGTGATGTTTTTTATGCATCTTATACTATCTTCCGCACTGGAAGGCCCTTCTGCAAAACGAGTTACCGTTGCGGGCGGCACAATTAATCAAACCGAACCGGTTTTGTGTTTCGGCGAGAAATGGTTTCCGTTTGCCCTTTCAAACGAGTCTGGGATCCAGACCAGGATGGGATTTTCTTTCCACCGCCGCCTGGAGGGTTGGTCGGCCTGCTTGCAAATAAATCAGCCTGGAGTGTGTGTCTGGGGGCAGGGGTGGGTGGAGGCCGGGTGGAAGGGAGGGTGGAGGGAGGAGAGGTGACAGCCACGCCGATTGCTCTTAAAGTGTCACATTTTCCAGGTCCCCCCCCCCCCCATGGGGTTAAGCGCCATCGCAGCTTCCTCCTCCTGACCTTGCAGGCTTTGATCAATACAGGCCTCTGGAGGAACCGCCTACGGCCGCAGCCACAGACACACAACAGTCATCATAGCCGGGGGTCCACCGTCTAATTCTCTGGGGCGACATGTTTGTGGTGTGCCCCTTTATATAGGCTAATGAGCCAGAGTCCCCTAGCAGCCATGCTGGTTCTTTTTACATTTACATTTAAGGCATTTAGCAGACGCTTTTATCCAAAGCGACTTACATCAGTTAATACACGTATTGACACACCTCTGGATGGTTGACAACGGCAGAGTCAACCATGCAAGGCGACAGCCAGCTCGTCAGGAGCAGTTTGGGTTAAGTGTCTTGCTGAGGGACACATCGACACTCTGCTAGGAGGAGCTGGGGATCGAACTAGCAACCTTTCGGTTACAAGACAACTGCTCTACCTCCTGAGCTAAGCCGACCACCTGGTTCTAAAGGCTAGGTTGGGCTGGGTGGGGGGGGCAATACTCAGTCCCCCCCCACCCCCCACACACACACACACTCAGCTAGCATTTAAGGGCTGATTATGGCAACGTCCTGCAATGGGTTTTAGTTAGCGGACCAATCAGAGCCCTCACTGCTGCGTTGCCTCGACGTATGGTATTTTTAGGAGGCGCACGTCAGGTCCTTGCGGTGGAACTAGGGGGGATCCACAAGGACATAACGGGTCCGTAAACCTCAAAGAATAAGGCCCATTAGCCTCTATGAAAGGGCACATGACAAACACGACGCTGCCGAGAATTAGGAAGCCAGCGTTCAGAACCAAGGTGACCGCCTGGTGGCTGAAGGCTGATATACCTGCGTTACCTCGAAGGACCTTGATGACGTCATAAACCAAAGCACCGTCATGATGATGGCTAGCAGAAGGTGGTAACCTCGTGCTCCTCAGATTTATCCGCAGAGGTGAAAAACGCGTTTCTGTAGGACCGCCGCGGTCATAGCTCAACACTGATATCTGGGGTCTGGACCTTGGCACACTGCTTAACGACTACATTGATTTACCACGCAATCGTCCAGAATCCATGAACGCAGATTTACTCAAAGTAATTAATGAGTTCCTTGACACGGCCCTTTGGGTTTAATTGTGCGACTCTGACGCGCTAATTCCACAAGTTTATGAAGATGAGGGGGAAATGGGGGGGGGGGGGGGGGGGGGGAGAGAGAGAGACATTAAGTGACGCAACGGAAACAGGGTGGGAATGACCGGAAACTGGAAGGCAGAAAGGTGGTTTCTGGTTTGACTCCTTGAATGTCAATGGAATTGATGTGGACATGTTCCTGTGTTCCCTTGAGCAAGAAGTGTGTGTGTGTGTGTGTGTGTGTGTGTGTGTGTGTGTGTGTGTGTGTGTGTGTGTGTGTGTGTGTGTGTGTGTGTGTGTGTGTGTGTGTGTGTGTGTGTGTGTGTGAGTGAGTGAGTGAGTGAGTGAGTGAGTGAGTGAGTGAGTGAGTGAGTGAGTGAGTGAGTGAGTGAGTGAGTGAGTGAGTGAGTGAGTGAGTGAGTGAGTGAGTGAGTGAGAGAGAGAGAGAGTGTGTGCCAGGAACCGCAAAGATAGAGAAGCTGTTGAGACGGGGGGGGGACAGACTGATACACCAGCCTGGCTCCTTCTGCCTGTGCTCCACAGACACGATGTGTGTGAGAAGATGGCTGGGGAAGGCAGGTATGGAAGGTGTGTGTGTGTATGTGCCTGGCCTACCAAAGCAAGAGGCTAGGAGGTCTCATCCATAACGTCGAGGCTGGCAGCTGGCAGCTGGGCTTCAGCGAAGATGAAAAAAAAAAATAAAGAAAGTGAGAAGGAAGAAATTGTCTAATCTGTCACCACCCTGCCAGAAATAGAGCGGGTTCGAGGAAGGCGTTGGATGTTCCCATGGCAGTGGGGGCGGTGGGTTGATCAAAGCCCACGCTGGCAGAGGAGAAGCGCATCGCTCTGTGTCCGCTCGTCGTCGCGTCCCCCGTCTCCCAACGCGAGGCGGGAATTCCTGCCATATTTCACACGCAAACTCCGCAAACTCCCGCACACCTTGACGAACGGCCTGTCGTGTCCGTTTCCCTTCACTCCATAAAGAAAAAATCTGTATAGAGATAGTGGTATAGATATCTATCGATAATATTTTATGGGAATTAAGGAAAGAAATTAAGCACGGAGAAAGGCATACCAAGAAGACAACAGATAAATAACCAAGGCGTAGGCCTACTTCACACCAGGCCTTGAGATTTCGACAGGACTTTTCTTCGCAACATTAAAATTGGCAAAGGAAAGATGAGTGTGTGCCCGCGTATGTTTGTGTGTTGATTGTTAATCACGTGAATTGCAGTGTTTATCAGGTGACCTGGCTATGCTAGGCCTCCTGTGTTGAGTTGTTATAGCTATTGTGGCGGATACAAGTTGGGACTTATTTTGAATTTGCTCCAATGAAAAGTAGATTGCAAGAGTGATTGCGTGTTAGAAAATAACATCTTGAATGATGAAAATCAACAGCCGCACTGATGTTGTCCACATTATCCAATCAATCCATTCGGTTTGGATATTGGACCTTATCCACATGACTCCTAAAAACCCTATCATAACACTGCAAAATCAACTCGACCACTTGTCTGCGACCGTCTTTAACGCTATTCTTCGCCTGATGGTGATTAGATTCCAACGGGTTGTGTAACGTGTGATTAAAAAGTGAGCTACCGTCCGTGCCTCCGTGGCGGTTGTCTCGGTTATTGTTATTACACAAGGCTACGCTCACTGGCTCGCCTCTGGGTCACTGCAGGAGCCAGTGGCCCAGAGGTCAGCAGCTGTCTGAGGGCAACAGGAAGCCTCTGGAGGCTGGACTCTGGTCGATCCTGCAGCCAGACACGACCGCACGATCCCAGATCAGCCTCCGCATAGCAGCCGCTCCTCGGAAATGTCAAGCGTCTCAAATCAAGGTCTCTATTTTGGAGGCACTCAAATATATAAAGGATTTGTCCTTGTACGTTTTGGTTGTGTACAATTATTCACTTTCGAATCCAGTGTTTAATCAGTGAGTGCTGATTTATCAATGTTTTAACAATATGACATGCCGAATTTGAAATAGTATAATGAAAATGTAATCAATTTACCGTTACAGGCGCAATATTTGTGCCGACGCACGTTGAATCGAAATCTTTAAGTGCATAGCGCCATCTAGTGTTCACGATCGTTAACAGAAGCAGTGTGTGTGTGTGTGTGTGTGAATTAAACAGCCACCGTCGCCAGTTAAACAATATTTTTATTCAAGGAACGGTCAGGAACCAATATTAAAATATTAAGTATGAATCACATTCAACAAGAAATGTTTAAATACCGTTAGTTTCCCTCCTTCCTACCGCAGGTCATAATGGACACAGAGAACCAACACTGAACTCCTCATTCCTGATTTACAACCCTCCCAAATCCCTCGCCACCGCCATCTAAAGCCAGAACACAAACAGGAGAACACCTCCTACCAACAAGGATCAGGTTCCCAGGGAACGTTCAGCAGGACAGACATCACATGTTCCCGCCTAAACGATAAGTACAGGATTGAGCAAACTGCATTGATTAATTGATGCAGTTCTGTCGATTCGCCGCCCTACTCCAAACACATACAAAGCGCTTCAAGGTTTCAAAAGTCCAATGCATCCACTCGCAGTCTGAGAAGCCCCGTTCTGTCCCTGCGTCTGCAGTCCAGACCCCCCTCTCATCCTCTGAAGAGCCGCTCTAGAAGGACAAGATGGTCTTGCGGATGATTTCGACGCACTCCAACACTTCGTGCTCCTTGATGATGAGGGGCGGGGCCAGGCGGATGATGTCACCGTGGGTGGGTTTGGCCAGGAGCCCGTTGTCCCGGAGACGCAGACACACCTGCCAGGCGTCGTAATCTGGGGCGGGAAATGACAAATCGCGAACCTCGGCTTTACTTCTCATTTGAGCAAATGTGTTCGAAAAAATAAATTAGAAATACAGACCAAACATATCTGCCTACTGATTTTAATGACTAAAAAGTAATTTATAGGATGTACAAAATAAATGACTTATCACAAGCAGTGTTGGGAACGTTACTTTAAAAAAGTAATTAGTTATAGTAACTCGCTACTTGTTCCAAAAAGTAACTGAGTTAGTAACTGAATTACTCTATAATAAAAGTAACTAGATGGCAGGGAGAGTAACTATTTGCGTTACTGCAAAAAAAAATGTTGCTATATGTCAAAGAATTTGGATTTTGGATTTGGATTTTTGAAATGGTTGAACTGCCCATTCAAGGCCCTGATATACTTCCAACTGAATTTTAATTTGCTTGGTTGCAAAGGCTGTGGAACATCTGCCGAATAATACAGAAAATGCCAACTTTTCATCGGATTGCTCCGGACTCGCCATTTCTGCTGCTTAATCTAATCAGTTTGGTGTGTGCGTGTGTTTGTCTGGCGAGCGTGTCAAGGCTTGTGTGTAAAAACACTGGATCAGATTGGCTACCATGTAACATGACTCTGCCTTAGTCAATCATAATCGCTTATCTCGTTGTTAACCCACACGGTCTCCTCCCGAGCAGTTTGTGTGTGGAGCCAGGGGTGCGTTCAGATTACGCAGTTCAATTCAATCAATTCATAGTAACGCACCGCATTTAACGTACAATAACGGTAACGGCGTTACCTAACGCCGTTCTTTTAAACGGCGTTGTGGCAAACACTGATCACGAGTGAAAGAAACAGAATCAGAATATTCTTAACTCCTTTACTGTATTGTTTAAAAATTATTTCATTGTTTATTTGAAGGACAGTTTGGTCCTCTGAGGTCAGGCAGATTATTCTCTGCTATAACCTGCCGCTATTAATACCTAGACGCTTGCTCGTGATTCTCGGTATCCTAACTTGGGGTTGGCCTTCTTCTCTGATACCGACACCCTAGGGTGGGTCAGTCACGAGCCTGTACCTTCACCGTGTGTTCACACCAAAAGCGAAGCAAATATTCTACCCGATTACATACATTTGATCGGGGCAACTTCAAAACACTTGTGCGATTGTTTTGAAGAATATTGCAATAGGAGGGGTTCTCTTGTAAACACCGTTTCTTTCCACCAATTCATGCGCCACCATGGCGAGATAACCACCACTACGAGTCTTTCGTTCGTTGTGGAAGTACCCGGGACTGTCGTTTGTCACGACAAAGCATCACGCGGAATTCACGGAAAAGTCTGAATATTTCAACTCACGATTAGAACCACGCTCGATCCGTGGTTAAGTGTTAACGCCGCGCCGTTCATCCATTCACGCCTCGGACTCTCCTCTGTTCTCGTCTCGACTTTGTAGGTATTTGCGCGGTGCCGTTGTTCTCTGGGTGTGAACGTACCTTTAGTCTCCTTGATGACGATGGCGTTGAGCAGGCCCTTCCCCCTGACGCTGGTCACCACTTCGCTGGGCAGCTTCCTCAGCTCCGAGCGCAGGAGCCGGCCCATCCACTCGGCGTTCTCCGCCAAGCGCTCCTCCTCCATCACCTGTTGGAGCCGGGGGGGGGGGGGGGGGGGAGAGAGATGTTCAGGCTGAGATAAACGGAATTTCAATTTCTGTATTTGTCCGAAAAATCATTTGGAATTTTGACTTTATTTTTTCCAATTATTACATGCTCATTACCTCACTTAATGCGTATGAAATAATTGCATACAGCTTTTAATATAAATCTTTCAAATATATAATATATAATTATTATAAGGTGTTTATAATTAATAAACCCTTTGGGAGCTGGGCACAGTAGGGCTTGCCGATTCAAAAAAATGTGACCGCGATTTCGATTTTAGCGTCAAACGATCACAAAATTAACATAATAAAGTTTTTCGATATTTCTTTTTTAATGTTTTATAGAAAGGGCAGAATAGCTGGATACATATCTGTCTAATTTTTTAGATTGGAAAATTTTCTATTTGACAATTTTGTGTATTTTTTTAAGGCGAAATTTCAAAGTTCTCAGTTACAAAAAAGGGAGAGAGATGCTGAATAAATACACCATGTTTTCAAACTCAAAAATAATCGTTTGACTAATCTTGATTTCAATATTGACCAAAATAATCGGGATTATGAAAAAAAGAAATATGTAAAAAGTATAAACAAGTAGCAGAAGTGTAGAGTCGCAATCGTAAATACGTCTGTATGTAATGTTTATATGTATGTATGCATGTTATGGATGTATACAGTCTAAAACAGCAGCACTGACCTCCAGCGCCGCCATGGCGACCTGGCACGCCAGCGGGTTCCCGCCGTACGTGGAGCCGTGCTCTCCGGGCTGGATGGTCAGCATCACCTCGTCGTCACACAGCACCGCCGAGATCTGCAGCACCCGGGGGTGACACGCCCGCTGTCACACCTGGACCGTCACACCGTAACACCACAGCACACACTCTCTCCATGTACTGTCATCTCCTTTTCTCTTTAAGGGCGATTGTCGGCAGTGGCTCGGGAGATAGAGCGGGTTGACTTGTAACAGGAAGGTCGCTAGTTCGATTCCCGGCTCCTCCTAGCTGAGTGTCGAGGTGTCCCTGAGCGAGGCACCTCACCCTGACTGCTCCCGACGAGCTGGCTGTCGCCTTGCATGGGTGACTCCGCCGTCAAAGTGTGAATGCATCAATGGATGTAAGTTGCTTTGGACAAAATTGTTGTGTGTGTTAAACTGTTATTATTTAGTGCTAGGGTTGTGGTTCTGAAAACCCATCCCGGGGTGGGGGGGGTATTGCACATCAGTGTAAGCTGGGTCAAAAACACACGAGACCGCTAGTCTAACGTGTCTTGTGTCTGTCCCGTTACAAACCAACCCAGCTAACTGGCTAGCTCGAAGGAAAGCAGCGGCGTTCCCTGGAGAGGCAGGCCGGGGTAGGGGCGGTCACCTACCGGGTAGACCCCTCCGGACAGAGCCTTTCCCAGGATGACGATGTCGGGGCGCACCCCCTCGTGGTCTACCGCCAGCCGCCTGCCCGTCCGCGCCAGCCCGGTCTGGACCTCGTCAGCGATCCACAGAACCTGCGTCCCCTCAGCGGGTCCGAAGAGGGCGGACACCAGGTCAGATCAATCGTTTGCACACCGACACGCTCACGATAATAACCGCCCCGTGTGTACACAAGACAGAATGACGATTCTTTTTCATGGGAGATTACGAAACACACGTATTGTGCACAGGCTCTTGGCTCTTTGAAATCCTCCTCTTAACAATTCAATTCAAAGTTTTATCGGTCACATGTTTGCAAAAATAACATTTTACATGCAGTGAAATTAGAAAGGGGTCACCACTCTGTCATTCATTGTGCAGATTACTGGAACCTGAATAAATAATAGATAATAAGTAATTTAAAAACAGACATCCCTTAATGAGGTGATGCTATAAAAACGGTCATTAAAAAAATAAAAATGGTATATAAATATTAAAGTGCATTGAAAGTGGTGCAGAAAGTGCACCACCAACACCCCCTCCATTAGACGGTTCACTGCTGCCGGGGTGCTTTAGGACCTCCGGCGAGGGGCCGGTGAACAGGAGCCACTCACGTTGTTCTGGGTGCAGAGCTCCCTGACTTTGGTGAGGTAGCCCTGGTCGGGCACCACCACCCCAGCCTCCCCCTGGATGGGCTCCACCATGAAGGCCGCCACGTTGGGGTCCTGGAGAGCCTTCTGGTGGAGGCAGAACAGAGAGAGGGTGAACCAGCTAGTCAAAGGCGTGTCCTCCATGACAATGGTGTGAGATGTGCTGGCAGCAAGGCAGCAACAGCTTAAGATCAATTATAGAGGGCGATCCTAATCTTAAGAGGATCTCGCATCACATGATCTGTTGGGCCAGACATTCCCCAAAAAAGGGCAAGGCAGCTGTGAAGGAATGTACCTCTAGAGAGGGAATGTCGTTGTACGGTATGAGCTCGAAGCCGGGCATGAAGGGCCCGAAGCCTTCGTAGCTGCTGGGGTCGGTGGAGCTGGAGATGGCCGCCATGGTTCTTCCCCAGAAGTTTCCCTCTGGTTGGAGGAAAAGGTGGAAAAGATTGAAAATGGACGGCTGAATACCACAGGACTGAAATAATACCTGGTGTAGCTCACAATAGACTGGATTCCATAGTGATTATAATTATAGTTATTTTACAAATAATACATTTTTATTTGTAATCACGTTATTCTTAACCACTCAAAGACATGATTCATGATACGAAATTACATTAAAAATAATAACCACTACGGTGTAGCTGATGTCTATTTTCCCCCCCACTTACCAGCGAAGATGATTTTGGCCTGGTTCTTGGGGACGCCCTTCACCGTGTAAGCCCATTTGCGGGCCAGCTTGCAGGCAGTCTCTCCACCCTCAACCCCTTTATGAGGAGAAACAAGAAAAATAATAAGATGCAAAAAACGAGAACTGTGGTCATGGGTAGCACCTTGCAGTAGCCGAACATGCTGGTGATGTACTCCTCGTAGGAGCCTCGTAGGAGCCTTAGGGACTCTTCCCTGTGTTAATGGGGAGTAACTAGTGGTAGCCAAACACGTTGGGGATGTACATATAATATATATAATAGCAGACCTGTCGCACAAGTTACTCAAGTCGGTCAGTGCGCACACCTGCACGAACACACACACGCACACCTGCACGAACACACAGGCGCGCGCGCGCCGACGCAGACGTTTCAAGCAACGGCAGGTTGTTAAATTCAAACATAGCAACGACCGGCATATCAACACACAAGTCACGTGATCTTAAAGAGACAGTGTCCCTATAACGCAGGACGAAAACACGTCGATAACACAGTATTAGGGATCGACAATATTCGTAATTTTGACGCATATCGGCATCTGCCTATTTTTTTGATCCGATGGCCGATAAGAGATCAATTTAAAACTGGGTTATTTTGGCTCTGATGCAGCCGCGCCTCTCTGTCTGCTGGTCACTACGCTGTCTCCAGTATTGTCCCACCCACAGCACCATCTGATTGGTTACACGCTCTGGTTACACGCAGAGCCACGACAGGTCACAGCTAATCAGCATTGTAATAAACATCCCAGTCTTCTACAACTCACAACTACTAGTAACATTACTGTGAGCCCATTAACGTTATCGAAACATAAGCGGCAGCTCTGCTCGCTCGCAGTCCGTTAATCACTCGAAACAAGGTTGCTTATAATATCGATATGGAAATAGTCTGTGATAGTAGAAGTCTGTGTGAGGGAGAGAGTCAAACCTAATAAACTCAATTCCGTCCGGTTTTATTGCAGGGAAGCACGTTAAGCGGTGGTTATACTTCTACAACTGCGTAATGGTCTATCCAACTGCGTAACCACGGAGCCCCTCGAGCCCGGCTTTAAGGTGAAGGCTGATTAGCTTTTAGCGTAACGTTAGCCCAGCGGTCCGCTTTCTCCTTCTCTGGCTCTAGACGCTCAGCAGACTGTAGCGAAACTCTACAACTCACGACTACTAACGTTACTGTGAGGCCCAATACGTTAGCAGCAGCTGTCTGTTCCTATGATAAACACTGATTATTAAAGGGAAGATGCTGTAGGCTATTTAGTCTTTTAAAACAGTTTAATCACTTGAAACAAGGATGCTGATGTGTGTGTGTGTGTGTGTGTGTGTGTGTGTGTGTGTGTGTGTGTGTGTGTGTGTGTGTGTGTGTGTGTGTGTGTGTGTGTGTGTGTGTGTGTGTGTGTGTGTGTGTGTGTGTGTGTGTGTGAGCCACATGAGAAACTCACAGCAAAGCACCGTTTGTCTGAGAGAAAACTGTCTGGCAATAATGACTGTTTAACTAGGGAACTATTTATTTATTTAAATTTCCAGTTAACTTCATAAGAACACCCTGCACTTTTTGTTTTTGTTTGAACTTAAAAGAAAGATAAGTAAAAGATTAACATTTCGTTTCAGTTCAGGAACATTTTAGGGAGCCATTTATTTGTTTACATTTTGTTTGATCTTAGGACCCTCTATCTTAGGACCAAACTCTAAGGAAGCTTCAGCTTGTTCAGAATGCTGAACAAGCAATATTTTCCCTTTTTCTGTAAATTAATATCGGCTCCAAATATCGGTTATCGGCCCCCTTGACTACTAATAATCGTTATCGGTATCGGCCCTGAAAAAACCATATCGGTCCATCTCTACACAGTATGGTGAATTATGTCTATAGAGTCCACCACAAGACTACGCTTTGTTGCTCTTAGTGGTAGCCAAACAGTTTGGTGATGACCTCCTCATAAGAGCCTTATAGGAGCCTCCTAGGAGCTCTTACCTGTGTTCATGGGCAGCACCTTGTGGTAGCCGAACAGTTTGGTGATGACCTCCTCTTAAGAGCCTTATAGGAGCCTCCTAGGAGCCCTTACCTGTGTTCATGGGCAGCACCTTGTGGTAGCCGAACAGTTTGGTGATGACCTCCTCATAAGAGCCTTATAGGAGCCTCCTAGGAGCTCTTACCTGTGTTCATGGGCAGCACCTTGTGGTAGCCAAACAGTTTGGTGATGTACTCCTCATAAGAGCCTTATAGGAGCCTCCTAGGAGCTCTTACCTGTGTTCATGGGCAGCACCTTGTGGTAGCCAAACAGTTTGGTGATGACCTCCTCATAAGAGCCTTATAGGAGCCTCCTAGGAGCTCTTACCTGTGTTCATGGGCAGCACCTTGTGGTAGCCGAACAGCTTGGTGATGACCTCCTCATAAGAGCCTTATAGGAGCCTCCTAGGAGCTCTTACCTGTGTTCATGGGCAGCACCTTGTGGTAGCCGAACAGCTTGGTGATGACCTCCTCATAAGAGCCTTATAGGAGCCTCCTAGGAGCTCTTACCTGTGTTCATGGGCAGCACCTTGTGGTAGCCAAACAGTTTGGTGATGACCTCCTCATAAGAGCCTTATAGGAGCCTCCTAGGAGCTCTTACCTGTGTTCATGGGCAGCACCTTGTGGTAGCCGAACAGCTTGGTGATGTACTCCTCGTAGCTGCCCAGCACGTCGTTGTAGAAGGCCCGGGAGGTGAGCGTGAGGCGGGAGGCCTGCGCGTTGAGCGCGGCGATGATCTTGGGGTGGCAGTGGCCCTGGTTGACCGCGCTGTAGGCGCTCAGGAAGTCGTAGTAGCGGTTCCCCTCCACGTCCCACACGTACAGGCCTGGGCCGGGGAACACCACCAAGAACATAACGGATGGTGCTTGACAGTAGGGCTGGGCAATAATTCGATTACGATTATTAATCGCGATAAATCTCACGTCGATTACGACGATAAGCATTAGGCATAAATGCTTGATATAAAAAAATTTAAAAAAAAAGTAATTTTTTTTTTATAAAGATTTTTATTTTTTGTTTACATTATTTTCAATAGGTTACAAGGCAAGCTACCTTATATTGTTCTGTTGGAAGCAGATAAAACACGTTTGTGAAGTTAAATGTTTATATTTAAATGTGATGAAATGTTCCCTTATCACAAATATGGTTATAAACAAAAAAGTCGTATCGTGGGGTGACCCCCACCCCCTGGGGGGGGACAGACGTACCTTCGCCTCTCTCCAGCGCCACCGGCAGCGGGTGGTAGTTGTGGGCGCCGTACTTGTCCTCGCGGGCGTAGACCTCCTCGGGGGTGAGGGTCCGCTGGGCCTGCCTGCTGGCGGCGGTGGAGGAGGTGCGCGAGCCCGAGTGCAGGGCCCGGGCCAGCAGCGGCGCCACGCGGCCCAGGCCAGAGCTCATCTTGGAGATCATTCCGATGGCGGCGCTACGTTCTGTTGGACGGCGGGGAGAGCAGACGTTGGATTAGGATTTTTTGTTTTTTTTATAATTAAAAAGAGATATGATGAATTTTATTATTTGTTTTTTTATCGGGACAAAGCGTCGTTTTTCTACAGCGTCTGAAATGTCTACTTCTTATATACTTTTTTCCGGACAGAGACGGATGTCAAAATGAACAAAAGAATGAATATGAATATTCTAAATAAAATAAAATAAGAAAACAGCCACCATCCCACATCCTGGTGCACTTTGATGATGCACTTAAACATAAACGATGGTTCATTATTATGCTCCCCGTGTTTTTCGTAAACAACACGGAGGTTAAAACCAGCATAAGGGCCCTCCACCTTTCAATGTATGCAGATATTTAGATTAAGGTTAAGTTAGGTTATATTAGGTATAGGGTTAGGGTTAGACCAACAACAGTGATTTGGTGGTTGCCAAGAAACAACATTAAAAAGACCCTCCTTTTGTGCTTGTTGTCGGCTATTAATGATGGCAGTGGAACCCGGTTAATTACAGGTCAGCTCGTTTATTTTAAGGACGTTATCTTAAAAGTAACGACAAAAGTCAAGATACACAGAGATGTGGACTTTGGTGGTAGATATTCAAATTGATTGACCTCCTTTTCAGAAGATTGTCTTTAGTATCTTCAACAACAACGACCAAAACAACCACCATCTCCTGATGAACAGCTTTATCATGTTCGGACTTTCTGTGAAAAGGACAGGAATAATCTTCTTAAAAGATATTTACCAGATGTGATGTTCTGCAGAAATCTTGTTTGGAGTATTTGTTCCACCAAAAATCGATACCAAGTATCTCAGGATATAAAGCATGCAAGTATATGGATAAGATACAATCCACACACAATAATCAGGACTGACTTATCCCTTGACATGCAGGATTGAGTATCTTGGCCTGGGCCAACGTATTGACACGTCAAGGTCCACATGTTCTTGTGTGCCCTGACTCTCCACTCCATAACAACATTACAACACTCTCATCCGTCGCACTCACAATCCTGATTATACCAATAAAGGTTTGAGCGATTCCAGCGGAGCCAATGGCTGGGAGAGCATTACCAGGGTAATGCTGAGGGAAGCTCTATCTTTTATGTGTAGACAAAAGCACCAGACAGGACGGCCATCGAGGGCCCCAGAGTCGACGTCAACAAACGCGGTCGTTATAATGGACGCCTGGGGCCTGGCTTCCAGCTGATTCTGTCCCACAGAAGCAGCTGTGCTTGCAGACGATGTGCCTTATCAACGAGATAGTGTGTCACCTGGTGGGTTTGGGTTTCTTTCCCTGTGACGCAATGGAATTAAGGAGACTATTGTTTTAAAATAGTGTTGCCTGGACGTCATTGGAAGTATTTCAATGGTATAACAATTATGGTGTATAACTTTATACGAATTCCCCTTTTGCCAATACCAGTCAACCGTCATTCTTACATGATATTCTAGATAGATTATACATTTCTAACATTTTCAACCTTGAAAATTGTAGCCTAGTAGCCTACATACCAACTGACAGTTATTCACTGTACAGTCAGTGGCAATATAACCACTGTTATTACTACTTTTGAATACACATGAACGAGCCGACCAATACACTAAAACCAAACCACCACATGTTACTGGTGGCTCAAATACATTCGATTATTCGTTCAAGATAAAAAAGTGAGTAGTGTGCACATAGTTTGCACAGACTACCCTGCAAGTGCTGAAAGGCGATAGGCTGCCTGAGAGCTGCCCCCCGCAGACACACCTCCGCTGGCTAATTTAAGACCCGGACGGGAGCTCGTCTGAGATGCAAACTGCGTCACTCATCATAAACACTAACGTCAACGTATAACCGTATGATTGATCTTCGATCGATATGCTGTTTTGAAGCGACTCATATACCAATGTATTCTCCAATACACTTGTTGACAGGCCTCGCAGGGTCTATTCGCTAAACTTTTTGGCCCGGATAATAAAGTGTACATCACAAATGATGTCCCCCTGAAGAAAAGCGGACACGGAACATCATTCATACGCATCACTGTTTCAATCGGCCGCACACACCTTGTCCTATTAACGAGGTTATAACCCGACCCAACACACGCCCCAGACAACGAGTGCATGACCCGTATATAATGCTATAATAACACTAGTTAGCCCGGGGTCAGACACTAGCAGGGCAGCTAACCGTAGCCTCAGTCAGATGATGGGAGAAGACTTGCAGACATCCCCTCATAATATTACATTAAGCTGCTTTTAGAGAGCAGAGGAAACTCTCTTACCCCAAGATGCTGAGATGTGACAGATGCTCTTCAGTCCTGAGCGCTCTTCAGGCTCTTTGGATGCGGTGGATGGCCGGTGTAGAGGAGCGACCCCGGACGGTTCTGCGTAGATGTGAAGGGGCGACGGAGGGGGCGGGCCTGTTAAGGGAATGCCTCGCCTGCGTCACACCCCGGGTCACAGCCAATCAGGGAGCGGAGGCGCAACCTTCCTTCGCACATGCTGCAATGTGTCGCCCTGTTGCACTATAATAATAATAATAATAATACATTTAATTTAGAGGCGCCTTTCAAAACACCCAAGGTCACCTTACAGAGCATATAGTCATCATACATTTTTTAAAAAACAAGACATTGTGGAAAAAATAAATAAATAAATAAATAAATAAACATAAGCAATAAGAAATAAATAAAACAAAAACAAGACAAAACAAAACAAAAAAAACAAACAAAACAGTGATCAGTTAGACGTTGTGCGCTGACCCTGTGTCGCTGACGGCCTAGGGTTGCATGTGATTGGATCAAACACCCTTTGAGCCTGAAGCACTACCGGTGATGCACTCCGGTGTGACAGTTGAGTAAGGAGATGTGTATGTATCTTTAGCTCCACACACATTTGATCTTTCTTTGTTTCGTTTTGTTGTTATTTTTTATTCTGTGTCTCCCTCATGTAGGCTAAAGGTTGGGTTAAAAGCGCCAGAAATGCCAAACAAATAATACAAATAAAAACAATAGTGTGTGTGACGTATTGTCTATTTGGACTACAGGAACCACAACTCCGTGTTCTGCGCATGCGCCTTGAACGAAACCGTCCGTCATGGCCGACAGCAGCTGGACGAGCTCTGCAAAGAGTTTGAAAGGTGTTATTTTGGATCTCTGCGGGGTTTTGTATGACAGTGGAGAGGACGGCGGGACTCCAATCCCTGGTTCAGTGGAAGCAGTGAAAAGGTACAGATACACAGTTAATGCTGGTGCAGTTTACTGATGACAGTGTGTATTATAGGAGTGCAAGCATGTTTTGCAACTTTGCAAAAGGTTAAATGCAGTCAGCAGTGCAGCTGAGTCGCAACTCAATAGCAGCACGCATGTATTGTTCTCAGACTCAAAGCATCGGACCTGAAGCTGCGTTTCTGCACCAATGAGACCCAGGCCAGCAGAGACAAGTTTGTGGCCAAGCTGCAGAAAATGGGCTTTGACATTTCCGTGTGTGAGGTGTTCTCCCCAGCCCCCGCAGCCGTGGCTGTCCTGAAAGACCGGGGGATGCGACCCCATCTGCTGGTCTACGATGGTATTACATCTTTTGACTTTTTATCAATAATAATTAGCGCGTTTTAGCAGGCCTATATGATTAGTCTATTATTTATATGATCAGGCTATTATTCATCATTGATCAACAATTGTGGAAGAAAATGATGACGTATTGTGTTTTTGTTTTGCTACAGGACTTCTCTCTGAGTTCGAGAGTGTTGACCAAACCAACCCTAACTGCGTAGTGGTTGGAGATGCCGCAGGGAATTTCACCTACGAGAACCTGAACGATGCATTCAGGGTTCTCATCGGCCTGGAGAAACCAGTGCTGTTCGCGCTCGGAAAAGGGTAAGAGTTTACATCAGAGGGGGATTTATTGCCCAATAGCACACAGAAAAACTCTGAAACGGCAAATTTCAAAAGTTTCTGTGCCTTCAGTTTTTGTTTCAATTTCAATTCACCTGGATATCTGCACTATTCTATGATGAAAAACTCATTTGTTTTTATTATTATTCCAAATATAAACTAAGCCGTCAGGTAATTCTTGGGACAGAAGTTACTAATCTCAACTAGCCTAATCCTGGTTAAATAAAGTTCAAATAAAATGTTTCTTTGATGAGCGGAGATGCTGTTGGACTTTTACCATTATTATAATTGCTATAACTACCTCTCTCTCTCTCTCTCTCTCTCTCTCTCTCTCTCTCTCTCTCTCAGGAGGTATTACAAGGAGGCCGATGGCTTAAGTCTGGATGTGGGCCCGTACATGAAGGCTTTAGAAGTAAGCCATTCCTAGAAACATCGACTCATCTGCTCCACAATAAGAGCTGTCTCAAACCGTGTGCGAGTGTTAATGTTCCAACGCTCTGCCCTCTCCAGTACGCCTGTGACGTGGAAGCGGAGGTGATCGGGAAGCCGTCCTCTGCGTTCTTCCACAGCGTCCTCAGTGACATGGGCCTTCAGCCTCACCAGGTACAGTAGAACCGCTACGACTGGCGCCCCTAACGGCCAATGAACACGGCCCTTTGGGGCGGACACCAAATCAGCAGAATTTTCCTGTAGAAAATAGACTTGAGTCCCCCTTTTTGTTTTTTGGTTTTATCAAATGTGCCTTCTTGTAGTGTTGTGCATTGTTCTCTGTTTGGTTGGTAAATTAACAAAAATCCATACTTAGCATATGTTCAAAAAAGTGAAAACAATTCCTATTCCTTTTCGAGGCCAATGATAATAATGCATCCTAATATTATTTATATATATTATATATTATATATATATTTTTTTTTTGGGTAGCACTACAAAAATTTGTCAGATTTCACGCTCTGTTTGCTTTGGGCGACAGTGTTTATGGCTTTGGGTTGCACTTGAATTCAACCTTTCTGCATCTCGCTCTCACTCACTCCCTCGCTCACTTAACCACTCTCACCTATGCAGGTGATGATGGTCGGGGACGACCTCGTTAACGACGTGGGCGGGGCCCAACTCTGTGGAATGACGGGTCTGCAGGTCCGGACGGGCAAATATAGGTCAGTGGTTTCTGTTCTGTGCTGAATGGACACACACACACACACACACACACACACACACACACACACACACACACACACACACACACACACACACACACACACACACACACACACACACACACACACACACACACACACACACACACACACACACACGAAAACACGCACCGCAGCTTCCTGCTTTTTTGGACTGGAAAAAACAAATGCTGAATATACAGATGTACATTTTAAAATATAAATAAGAAATCTAAAAATGAAATGTATGTACTTCAACAGATCTTTCCGTCCCAAATTAAGTAAATAACACAGGTTTTAGACCTTGATATGTTTGTGCGGTCAATGCACACGGCCGTTTGGAGCGGACACCAAAAATGCAGCCTGCTACATTCGCACTCTTTGCCAACCATGTGATTTGCAAAACAATATGACTTTCATCAAACAAATGTGAGTGGCTTTACAAAATATAGCACGAGAAGGCAACTACTGAGATGAAACACAGAAACACTAAACACACAGAAAGGAATGCAGACAAGCCGGAAAACATAAACAAACCTCCCAGACAGCTCGGTCTGTGGGAGACTATTGCGACTTATACATTATCAGTGCCGTTTATCCGCCACAAGAGGGCGACAGCTCACCATAATTAGAATAGGCCTTGACTGATCATTCTGGGTCAGCTACCAGTCTCGTATTTATTTCAGAAACTAGAAACAGAAACTACTCCAACGAAACACGTTGTTGGCTGGGATTTTCAAACCAAGTTTATGTCTTAACTCAAGGGATTATTATGTAATTAGAAAAGGTCTGTTTTATATGATGTATCATATGACTTACTCAAATAAATGGGGGATCCCCTCCTGTTTGGGGAGCTTGAGAACAAAGACCTTTAACAGCCTAGAAGTTTAAATGTATGTCATGGGATTTAACATTTTTAACATCGCATGATGACATTTTTCGGACAAAGCTGTGTTCTGGAAATGTCATCACATTTCCTGTTGTATTTGGCTTTTGCAATGTCCACACTTATGCTGATAGAGTAGACGTCCTGACAACTTGAACTCCATTGTATTGACTTGTTCTACCCCACCTGTATGCCTCTCTCACCGTAGCTCTGTGTAACATTGAAATGCAATGTGTGTGTGAACTTGTTTTATCTGCGCTGTACAAGCGTGCGTTGACCCACATATTACTGCCGACCCTGTGCAGTATCGCTCCTGTGATGATAAGTCAGCTCAGGAGACGTTGAACTTTATACCGTTCACTCCCTGAAGTCCGTTGAGCCGCCACCATCTGCTCCTCAAAGCGATGACATCAGGTCCTCCCCGTCCAGGCCCGGGCCGGGGGAGGACCGGACCCAGCCCCGTCTGGCCCGGGTCTGGACGGGGAGCAGAGGAGATGGGGTCACGGGGTCGGCGTGCAATGTGCTGAAATCAGCACCCGGGGATAAACCAGATGACATGATGTTATGGCTCCTTCCTCCCCTGTTGAGTCCTGGGGGAGGGAGGGAGGGAGAGAGAGAGAGGGGGAGAGAGGGAGGGAGAGAGGGGGAGAGGGAGAGAGGGGGAGAGGGGGGGAGATGGCGGTGGGAACACTCCCTACTGTAGCTGAACGCCAGCATCTGTGAAATCAATAGTCGGCCACCGAGGGCTCTCGTTACCACCCCGGTGGTCCTCATTTGTGGACAATTGCTGGATCGCACACCCACAAACACACGCACGCACACAAAAACACACACATTTAGACAAAGGATGACTTTATTCAACGTTTTTGTGCTGTTTTTTTGTGTGGTCATTCACCCTTAATGTTGACATCACGCTGTTCTTGTTGTTGTGACGGGCCTGGCAAACAGCAAGCCCTCGTAAAGGTGTTTCTCCACCCCCGTTACCTGTAGGCCTTATTCACTGAGCGGCCATCTTCATTCTAAGTGCTAAGCGGGGTACTGAATCCCACCTCCTAGCTAGTGTATAGAACCAAGCTGGCCGCACGGTGAGTAAGTAGGTAGTGTCAACCACGTTGCTGCCGTAATTAGGTCAGCTCTCTAGTCTTTGTCTGGTTCTCACACTGAGAAATCAATAGAAATAAGGAGAATAGAGAACGTCGCGCCAACCTTATGGTTTCCCTTCTTCTAAATATTGTCACGTTTCGCGTTGGCGTTAAAAACAATGCAATGTTGTTTTCGTACCTACCCCTCTCTTCGTGTGTTCCTAATGGCGGGCGTCTATAGCTCAGGAGGTAGAGCGGGTTGACTGGTAACCGGAAGGTTGCTGGTTTGAACCCCCGGCTCCTCCTAGCTGAGTGTCGAGGTGTCCCTGAGCGAGACAACTGACCCTGCCTGCTCCCGGCTGTCACCCTGCGTGGTTGACCCTGCCGTCGGTGTGTGAATGAATGAATAGTCGCATTCGATAAATGCGTCGGCAAAATCCCCCAAAATGTACATTAACATAGACACACAGTACATAGCAATGTTTCCATAAAATACATTCAGTACTCCATGCTCGTTTCTCACACATTGTCGGGCAGCAGCCCTCCTGCGAACCAGACGTGGTCAGCTGAAACGATGGGTTGTGTTTCACTTGTCGCACACCAGTCCATTGCCTCCACCCAGGGCGGTGTATTGTGTAAACATTTTCCTAGAAGCCGCAACGGCCACGGTGACACCCGCTGTTTGTCTTGCTTTGAGAGGCCGAGCCAGGGGCCGGGGGTCGGGGTTTACAGTTGTTCAGCGACAGAGGGGGAGAAGGAAAAGAAAAAAAACATGGTTGGCTACGTGCTGTAAATCGCTGATGTGGGGAAAACAGCTGTTTCCAAGCCAACCAGATGCTGTGACAAGCGCACGCACGCACACACGCGCACACACACACACAGGGGCCGAGGGAAAATGGCTTGCCTCAAAATAGAGACCGGGAAATGGAAATGAACGCATGTAAACACACCAGTGTGAGACTCAGTTGGATGCAAACCGGTGGCATTGAGATACAAACGAGGACTGAACTGAATCTGGGGACGCCCTGTCGTCGGTTTAGCATATAGCAAAGTTTTCTCAGTTCTTGGACTCTAAATCCTCTAAATCCTTTTGCATTTGCATTGGGGACTCTCTTGGGAGCTATTCAAATGACTGCGAAACCTTTGGAGGTTTCGCCTCCTAAACCTTTACTTCGTTCTCATGGCCTACATCCTCAGCGCCTTCACAACCTTTTTGTTTGTGGTCATGCGGGTGCAAGCATATTGGCCTGAAGTCTAAATTCTCTGCCTGTGTACTTTATTTATTTTACCGGGGGATAGTGAGAGAAATGTTTTTGGATCCTTTGTATGTTTGTTTCACGTGAAGAAAGTGACAAAAAAGCTGACTTTGACTTTTACAAACGCAAATCATGAGAGCAACTCCTCTCCACCAGGTATAGCGGTGCCTGAGCATGTAGCAACGCTGTGAATGTATCCCAAATAGTGTTAATTCGAGGCAGAGCCAGGCGGCCGATGCAGTATCAGGGTGTCAGACGCACTGGCGGGGCGCGCACGAGGCGGGCGGATGGGTCACCACACACTTGCTAACTGTCGGATATTGTTGTGCTGCTTACACTCAATCCCCCCCCCCCCACCCCCCCCCTCTATTTAAATCCATAACTCGGGTAAATAAATAATGGCCCCGGCGCAGGCCTAACAACAACAACAGAGGTCCTGGGAACTCTCTGCTCTTTAATGGGGAACAGGTTTCCACTGGGACAGAGAGAGGCGGTGTTTTCGAAAGTGAGCCGCAGCCGTTGGAAGATTTGTCTCCCGATGTTTATTATCAGCATGGGAACCTCGACATCACTCACAGGACCTCTACAGCCTGCTAGACACGACCTCTTGAGTCGTCACCATAGATCTATTCTGCTAGATAGGAAGCTCTAGAGTCTACTAGTTAAGAGTTCTAGAGTCTTCTAGGTAGGGGCTCTCAAACCTGCTAGATAGAACCACTTCACTGCGGTGTAATATTTTGCTACTCGATCATGTAGCTTTGCGATGCGGAAGAAGATGACTGACCACAAACATGAATCACTTCAATCCTCCTTTAATGGACCTCTGTATGTTTGCTAGTTCAGGGCCCTTTCTGATCCCCCCCCGCCATCCCCACACCCTCGATGGTGGGGAACGCTCTTCTGGACGCAACGGAAGTGACCCCTCGAGCCGCTGGGCATGTTAGCCCGCCGCTGGTGTGTGTGTGTGTGTGTGTGTGTGTGTGTGTGTGTGTGTGTGTGTGTGTGTGTGTGTGTGTGTGTGTGTGTGTGTGTGTGTGTGTGTGTGTGTGTGTGTGTGTGTGTGTGTGTGTGTGTGTGTGTGGTAAACCACCCTGTGTGTGCCATTCCTTATCTATCAGGGAACTATCTACAAAGCACAATAGATGCAAACACACAGAAAGTCCCACCGGGGGTAATAAACGTGTCCCTTTAGCCGTTCGAACGCAGCTGTCGTCCTCGCGCCGGGGGTATGCAAATGGTTATCGGAAATAACTTTTAACGTCTCGACGTAGGACGCAGGAAAAAGGCCCATGGACGTCAGACCTGCAGCTCTGGGAAAAGGCTGCTCCAGTTCCCAGTTCCTCCTGCATGGCCTTCGTGGCCTGATGCACCTTGTTGGGAGAACATGAACTGGGAACTGGGGATTGAAGGAACATGAACTGGGAACTGCACGCTTGGAAGCGGAAACGTGCTGAACGGTTTGGAAGTGTAGGTGTTTCTGTCCAGTGGTTGGTTTTGATAGTTGAATGAGGACTCGTGCAGAGAGACACACGACCCTCCGGTTCTTAGTTCATGTTCTTCCACCAGCCCCGTCGGTACTCGAAAAGTGTTCCAGTGGTGTATGGCCCGAGGTGTTTCCCCCTTGCCCCCCCCCCCCCCCACTAACACCTCTGATGAGCCGGCCCCGTTTGCCTTCGAGGAACCATGCAAATAGCCCGCATTATTTGTGTAGTGCATGGGCGAGGGCCCGCTTATTAGGATGGCAAATATCTTGTTTGACGAGCAGAAACAGGAAGAGTTCCCCCTCCCGCCCCCTCTCTTCTGATTTGGAGATTCTCTGTAAAAACATTGTTCTGTTTGCCTTTTGGTGTTGTTTGTTTAACGAGATGTGTAACTGTGATGGAGCATTCCCCGGGCGGCTTGCCATGATTGAATCAGCGTGTGAGTTCTCGTGAACCGAATTGAAATGTAAACCAGCGTCGAGGACCCGTTGGGCTGGCTCACTTCATCTGCCGTGTGTGTGTGTGTGTGTGTGTGTGTGTGTGTGTGTGTGTGTGTGTGTGTGTGTGTGTGTGTGTGTGTGTGTGCGTGTGCGTGTGCGTGCGTGCGCGTGCGCTAGTGTGTGTGTGTGTGCCTGTCTGTGTGCTCACACCCGTGTGTGTATGTGTGCACAAACCTGTGTGTGTCTGTGTGCGCACCCCCGTGTTTGTGTATCCGTGCGCTTGCCCGTGTGTGCGTGTGCGCAAGGCGCCGTACATGCCTAAGTCGTCCGTCCAGGACTCCGCCCTGTCCCTCCAGCGTCACGTGTCCCCGATGAACTCTGTCACACGGTGGCGTAGCGCGCTGTTAAATGCGGTCTGAGTGTTATCTCTGTGCAGCGCCCGGGGGGTCACACACTGTGTTTCAGCGCGGCTCGTCTTACCCACATCCATTTGGGTGTCCATTAACCAGAAGCCCCATCACGGTGTGGCTCTCAGGTGCTTCTGCGGTGACGTGTGACTCTGAAACCGGGAACGGTGAATGGGTTTGTAAGCTCAGTACGACGATATTTGTTTATCCTCTGGAGAGAAGGAGCTCATTTTCATTGTGAGGTCCACAGAGTCACTGTGAGTCTCTCACTGTGAGTGTCTACGTTTGCAACATCCTGGCCCTTCCCTTTCAGCTAATCAGAGATATCTTGCTTACATATATAACCGTTCTCACGCCCCGTCTGCTCAACTGCTCTTTTCGGCGTATCAGTGTTGTCTGTGTGCAAAAGGAAGCGTCACTTATCGCCTCTTTTACCCTCATCGTTGCACTCTGAGGTGTGGCCCTTGACATCTGTCAAGATTGCACGAGAAGTGCACGCGGCAGACAACCCTCAGGCACTTGTTTGGTGTGGAGCTGGCGCACGTTCCAAGTCACGTGTTTATGTGCACATAATCTCATCATTCTGCAGAGTCGCTCACCAGCTTCCGCGAGAGACTCAAGACTCACTTGTTCACAGTTCGCCTGGACTCTGTCTAGCCTCCCCCCCTCACCACCGACTCTACTAAAAGCACCCTTCTTACACACTTATTGTATGTCGTACGTCCTGGCACTTAAAATGGTACTTAGCATCGTGTAGCGTCTCATCCCATCTTTGTTGTATACGGGGAATGGGTTTACCTAGCAATTGTAAGTGCTTGGCACTCGTTTCTATGAACATCCTTACTGTAACGACAGCATTATGCATTGTTGTTTGTCTTTCTTCTAACAAAGTCAATATTTATAAAGCCCTGTTTGAGGGCCACCCCACCGTATCAACTGATGTCTCCAGTGGCCTCGAGTGTGTTCTTGTCGGCGTTCCTTTCTTCCCTTTGTGTTGGTTCTGTCCCTGCCCGCTCATTCCATTCGTTTCCCAGCGGCGCTATCTTAAGTACGCAACGTTTCCCATGTGTCACAGCCGGTTCGCGGAGCAATGCCACTATACACTCAATACCGTACAGTACTCTCAGTTCCTCTTTGTTCGACCACGTTCTCTCACTTCGCCCTTGTCAACAGAAAAGGGGGAACAAGTGACGGTGTAATCAAAGCCGAAGGCAGCGTTTTGGTTTCACGTTGAGTCTACCAGGGCTTGTCAGTGGCACCGGCAGGAGAATCAAGCCCTCATCCACACACGGCGAAGCCAGCTCTCTCTGTCCCTTTTTATCTGGTTTCCATCTGGGGGTCGGCCTAGCTCAGGAGGTAGAGCGGGTGGACTTGTAACCGGAAGGTTGCTGGTTCGATACCCAACTGATAGTCGAGGTCTCCCGGACCAAGACGGCTGACCCTAACTGCTCCTGACGAGCTGGCTGTCGCATTGCGTGGTTGTCACCGCCGTCGGTGAACGTGTGTTTGTACCGTTGGAAGCAGATTTGGGTAAAAGTGTCTCTGCTAAAATGGCCTTAATGCAAAGGGCTTGGAAGTGACGCCAGGCCAGAAACGATGTCAGTCCCCACACCGGGTCTGTCATTCTTACCCTCCCCCACGTTCCTTTACATCGGTTCCAGAGGCGTGAGCCATGACTTGTAGGGCAGTCTGAGCCGAGTGGACTGTAGTTCCAACGTTTATGGTTGTTCTTGTGTACAAACAAAAAAAGTCACCCGTCAAAGTCATTCCAAATTAAAAGCGTGGAGGGCATCGACGTCTGTGGCCGAGGGCGTGGTGGTATTGAGTTCTGCTCTCTGCCCCTGACGAACTCATGAATCCTGCGTGTGTTTTCACGCTGTCCCCGTTTAAACGTCAATCGGCAGATATTTGCAATCAATCGATCCAGTGAATGTCTCACTCAGTAACAACTCACTCAAATGCAGACAATGGGAACTATATTCTATATCTGAATGTGAATATAGTTATGTTTGTCTTTTGCCCGTTACAGCAGGCCGATTAAGGTCCTAAGGCTTTTCATTCATGACCTTGTCAAGATGTCAAGATACTACGTTCATTAGTCATCACACGGTCCACCGTCAACCAAATATACTTTGTGATGAACCATAAATTAACATTCAGTTAGGGTTAAACAAGGTCTCAGAGGACTGTTTATCTTGTTATGCTGTTTTGCCATGGCAATTATGGATCACCGACCAACCGTTTGTGTGGGTATTTGTGTGTGTGGGCACTCCCCCACATACTTTCACGTCTCTGTACTTCAATATGAATAATTAACAGGTGTTTTTGCTGTGTTATGGCCGTTGCTTGGTTAGTCTGTTAGTTTCTGAATGGTGACTCCTTCTGTAAGATAACAAGGTTCTCTCTCTCTCTCTCTCTCTCTCTCTCTCTCTCTCTCTGTCTCTCTCTCTCTCTGTCTCTGTCTCTGTACTTTTCCACCTCCTGAAAGAAGGAACTGGAGAGGAGGCAGAGCAGGGTAGCCGAAGACAAACGGCCAGCTTAAGCGCCCCAGATGGTGGGCTGAACCCGAGCTCTGGCTGCTGAACAGCCCGCCACGGGCCTGCCCATTCAATAGATATCCAATCCGCCGCCGTAATTACCAATGGATGACCCGCTGGGGTGGCTGGCATCTGGGGCCGGGGGGGGGGGACGACGTGTTTGTCCTCCTGCCCGGACACCCCCTTCTCTCTCTCTCTCTCTCTCTCTCTCTCTCTCTCTCTCTCTCTCTCTCTCTCTCTCTCTCTCCTCTCTCTCTCTCTCTCTCTCTCTCTCTCTCTCCCTCTCCTCTCTCTCTCCCTCTCTCTCTCTCTCTCTCTCTCTCTCTCTCTCTCATCTCTCTCTCTCTCTCTCCTCTCTCTCTCCCTCCTCTCTCTCTCTCTCTCTCTCTCTCTCTCTCTCTCTCTCTCTCTCTTCCCCCTTCCTCCCTCCGGCCCTGTTCCTTCTATAGGTGTGTGCGCGCGTGTCTGGGTAATTTACATCACAAGCTTCCTGTCAACACGCACGCCGCACCGAGTCTAGCTGCAGTGTGACCGTGCGTCAGCAGACGGATCAACACCCCCTCCCCCCCCCCCCCCCACGGGGCACCCCGAGCGCCCCCCCTGGTAAGGACCTGGTTGGCAGATGCGTGGGCCTCCAGTATCCGATCGAAGTGAAACTAAAAACGTCCCTCTTGGAGGTGACAACGTGTCGACGGGGTGCGCGCGGAGGTGCAGATGTTTTTCCAGTGGTGGGTTTTCGACAGTTGAGGGAGTAGTCATGCAGAGAGCGAGACGCACCGAACCCACGTCGGAGAAGCCCGTTGCTCGTGAACATCGCCCGGATAACCGCCGTACCTCGCAGCACGCTCGAGAAGTTAGCGGTTCTCGTTTTCTGTTGTTGTTGTTGTTGTTCTCAGGGAATTTCCATCGTGTGCACTTTTCTCTCATTCTCTTCCTTTCTTTGTTCTCGTCTTAAAAGCGCTGAAACAAACCCGAGCCCGGGGTTGGTTTCGGCCACAAGCCGCAGGTCGGGGGCAACCGATAGGCTGCTGAGTTCGAGGCGGCGCCCGGTGAATGGCGTGAGGAGGAGGTGGAGGAGGGCTCAATGGGGCATCTGCTGCTGTCAGGGGTATTGTGGGGCCCGGAGCAGCACGCAGCACCACGCTTTCACACACACGGGCCCCTAAGGCTGTTTGTTTGCTCCCGTAGGAGGCCCCGGGCCTGGCCCCTGTTATTTCAGAGACACACACAGGGAGGAAGGAGGGGGAGTGGCCCGGGGGGGGGGGGGGGGGGGGGGGGGGGGGGGGGCAAAAGGGGAGGCAAAGAAAGGAAGAGAGAGAGAAAAGAATGGGTTTACAAACACACTCTGAATGCCCTGCGTTTCTCTGATCTATCACACTCTCTCTCTCGCACTCTGCTACACTCTCTCCTGCTGTGTGTGTGTGTGTGTGTGTGTGTGTGTGTGTGCATGCACACACGCAGACACACACACACACACACACAAGTGCACACGAACAGACAGACACACACACACACACACACAGACACGCGTGTTTCCAGGCAGACCCTGGAATCTCGCTCTCCCAGCCGAAGGGCCCTCCAGCTCCGTCAGGGCGGTGTTATATTTGCTGAACCTGCCTCCCCCGGGCGACCCACGGAGACACAACAACAACTATTGTCCTCAGTTATGTGTCTCCTGCCTGCCGAGATCCCCCCCCCCCCCCGACGGCCGAGCGGAGACCGAACAGACACGGGGTGTGGAGCGCGAGGTTTGGCCGTGCCTCTGTCGGCACGCCCTCAGGTGCTCTGTGACTCAGCCACTTCAGAGGCGAAGGCCCGGGGTGTGTGTGTGTGGGGGGGAGGGCGGTTCGGATGTCCCCCACATGGTGCAAACACACACACACACCGCCACCCACACTCTCACTTTATCATCAGCCGTCTTCCTCTCAAGGAAACGGGACGTGTGTGTGTGTGTGTGTGTGTGTGTGTGTGTGTGTGTGTGTGTGTGTGTGTGTGTGTGTGTGTGTGTGTGTGTGTGTGTGTGTGTGTGTGTGTGTGTGTGTGTGTGTGTGTGTGTGTGTCTAGGCTGAGCATTAACAGATCACGTATGCTGCCGCCTCACCCACACTGCGGTCGGCTACCTCGACAATGGAATGTTTATATCACCTACTGGGCGACGACAAAGGGGCTCTTCCTCTCACAGTCGTCCTCTCTTCCCCCCCCCCCCCCCCCCCCTGCCTGGTCGTCCAGCACATGCCCCCCCCTCCCTCCTTCCCCGTCTATCTCGCCCTCGTGCTCTGTGGGCTTTCTGTCCAAGCAGCCCCAACAGCTGGTCAATACAGAGTCTCACACACAGACGCATGCACGCACATGTACACATACACAGACGCACTTGTAGACACACACACACACACACACACGCACGAGCTGTAGGAGGGCATTCTTCTCCTCGGCCGCATTTGCTAAAATAACAAACACCCCCGTGCGTCGGCGCACACACCCGGCCGCACGTCTGACAAAAGCCCCCGGGGGCCTGCGTCGGGCGGTGTGTGTGTGTGTCGGTGTGTGTGTGTGTGTGTGTGTGACTCCAGACAACCACCCTCCCTGAGTCACTCCGGCTCCAGCCCTGCTCCCCACGGGGCCTGGGAGCCCTGGTGCACACCCACGGGGCCTGTGGACGCCGGCCGCCGCCCGGCACGCCGCCGCCGCCACCGCCCGGCACGCCGCCGCCGCCGCCGTGTGAAGGTGCTTGTCAACCGACGCGTTCGCCCGCCGGCCGTCGGCTCTCCGGAACGCCGCCCTGTTTACGTTCACATTCGGGGCGTTGAGCCGGCGCTTTTGTCTGAGGAGATTTACAATACGTACATTAGTCAGAGGGAAGAGAAACAACAATATATCACTGTCGGGACAGTAAGGACGTTCATAGAAACAAGGGCTAAGCACTGACGATCGCTAGGTGAACCCGTTCCCGGTAGACAACAAACATAGCTAGGATAAGATGCTACACAATGCTAGTACTATTTGTAAGTACAACTTATGGTTCAACATACAGTATGTCCGTACATTATTCTCCATCCTCGCTCTTTGTTCCACGAAGCACGCAGAGTCCCCCACCCTCGTGTTGGGCCACCATGTGACACCTTGTGTGCAGCAATGCATTATGGGTATGGCACAGTGCATCTGATTTGAGCGTGCGCTGCGTAAAACAAAAAACATCCGTGCCGTCTCAGGACATCAAACCCGACGTACTGCAAGCAAGTGTGCAGTGGCGCGCGCACACACACACACACTAAAGAACACACACACACACACCAAAGAACACACACACACACACTAAAGAACACACACACACACACACTAAAGAACACACACACACACACACACACTAAAGAACACACACACACACACTAAGGAGCACACGCACACACACACACAGACTAAAGAACACACGCACACACACACACACACTAAAGAACACACGCACACACACTAAAGAACACACACACACACTAAAGAACACACAGACAAGAACACACACATAAAAACACACAAGAACACACACACAAGAACACACACCTGGCCCATGGCGTTGACATCAGTGGTGTTGCGGTCTTACAGACGGATATGGGGGGGGGGGTCGGTCAGGCCTCAGCAGTCAAGCGTATCCACTGACGCGTATTGATATTGCATTGACACGGTATGACCTCATCGGAAACACTAGCCGCATTGTGCATGCGTTGTGCATGCGCTCGCATTGACCCCGTTACTGCTCTATAATTAATGGCAAGGACGAGGAACAAGTTGCAGCGATCGCGCACGCAAACAACTTTTTGTGCGGCATCCTGTGACTTTTTGTGTGCGTGATGATCACGCAACTTTTTCGTGCGACCATGCAACTTTTTGTGTGACCAATCCTGCAACTTTTTGTGTGTGCAATCCTGCGGCTTTCTGCTGACTGCTTAATGCAACAGCTTTTGTGCAACCTGCTACCCAGGCATCGCACCGGACACGCGCTTGGTATCTTCTCACACGGGACGTGTCCGATACAGGGGTTGGAGTTTCAAGAGGGTTTCACCACCAGTAGAATTGATTGATTGATTGATTGATTGACCATTTTGATATAAATATAAACAGCACTCTGTGTCATGCATGAAAAAAATGTCGTGGATGACACAATAAAGCCCGACGGCTTGTCTCCATTGTGGTCCCTGTGGGGTAGGAGAAGAAGGCAAGGAGCAGCAAGTGACTCATCAATTCTTCAAAAGATTACACAGTTCCATACAAGTCCCTGCCCCCTCGTCTCTCTTCTCTCCTCCAGCGCCTGTGACAGCATCCGGGGCCGTAACCACTGTTGTTTCTGTCCCGAGTCTATTTGTATCTTCGGTCTGTTTGTGTGTCGTGTGGGTGTTGGTCTTTGTCGCCGCTGTGTGTGCGTGTGCGACCCAAATCGGTCGGTGGCTCCAGCGGGTAGGACAGGGTGTGTGTGTGTGTGTGTGTGTGTGTGTGTGTGTGTGTGTGTGTGTGTGTGTGTTAGAAACCGAGTACAGAAGACATAACACCCGGGCCATTAGCAGCACCGCTCGCATAACCCCGGCGCACAGCGGCTGACAGACGTGCGTAAACACATGGCCTCCTCCTCCTCCTCCTCCTCCAGCACTGCCTCACCGGCTCCCTGCATGCCCTCATGCTGCTATTCTCTCTGTGTGTCTGTGTCTCTCTCTCTCTCCCTCTTTGTCTCTGTCTGTCTCTGTCTCTGCCTCTCTCTCTCTCTCTGCCTCTCATTCTCTCTCTCTCATTCTCTCTCTCTCTCTCTGCCTCTCATTCTCTCTCTCTCTCTCTCTGCCTCTCTGCCTCTCTCTGCCTCTCATTCTCTCTCTCTCTCTCTCTCTGCCTCTCTGCCTCTCTCTGCCTCTCCCTCTCTCATTCTCTCTCTCTCTCTCTCTCAGTCCGTTTCTGCACCACTCACAAATATTTGCCCTGGCCCTCGCAGGGTTAGGATTAATGGTGCTGCGTGTCGCACGCCCAGCGTCCTACAAAGCCTCCCCATCTGGAGTCCACCCCCCCCAATACACCCCCTGCACCCCGGCCACCAGCCCCCCCTGCTCACGGGCCGTGACTGGGGAACAGAGGCTGCAAACGGGGGGGGGACCCGTTGGGGAGGAGGAGGAGGATGGGGAGGAGGAGGAGGAGCAGGTCTATAGGCGCCACTCCATAAGTGAGCTGGGGTTCCAGGCAGGGCAGCCTCGCAGAAGAAGAATGGAAGTTTGGCGTCTGTGTCTTTTGATCCACTCTGGCGGAGGAGGGAATGGAAGGAGGGAGGGAGGGAGGGAGGAGGAGGAGGAGCTGTGCGTGCTCTACCAGGGCTTGGCACTCTGCCAAGTAGATCGCATTTCCCGCTGCCAGCTGATTAAACAGCCGTATCTGCATCCATCTGCGGGCCCCTTGAGGGTCGAACAAAAGGCCTGGGACCCGAGGGCCGGCGCAGGCCTCCTGCCTGATGCCTGTCGGGACCCCGGGGCCCGGCTCAAACCCATGGTTCTGGTTTATTTAGTCTCTCCCTCCGTCGGGGCTGACATGATGGTTTATTTACGGCCTCTAAGGTTTTTGAATCGGCCCCATTTCGGTCGAGTTAGCTGGGGTTTCCAGCTGCTCCATTTTTGCGAGTGCGCACAAACCTGCGAGGTTGTGGGTTGAGTTCCGGCTCTGGGTCAGGCTCCGGGGCTCCCAGGCAGGCTGGAGCTGACCTACGCACGGTTACAGAGGATGTTAACACAGCACAACGATTTCTGTGGTTTATCTGCGCTGAATATCCGCTAACTTCCTGTTACAATGCAACCTGTTCTTCTGCTTCCGTCTGTTTTTGGTTTTGGTTTTCATCTGACTTCATGTGACCCCCCCTCCCCCCTCCACCCCTCATCAGACCCAGCGACCAGCAGCACCGGTCGGTGAAGGCCGACGGCACCGTGGACGACCTGGCCCAGGCTGTGGATCTCCTCCTGGGGGCGCGGGCCGGGCCTCTCTAGCCTGTAGCACTGGAAGTAGTCGCGGGCTCCTGAAGGAACCCGCAAGTAGTCATCAATGCTTTTACGTGACTGTAGACACTTTCCTTTAAGAATGCAGTCAGAGAAATGTTGAGCCTTCCTCAGCCATGACTAAACACACACAATTAGCCGTGAGCGACATGCTACGGCTACGCGCACATGACACTGACGCTAGACAGAGCAACTGGAGCACTCTTGACAAGGTAGCATTTAACTGTAGCATGTAGCTTCTGCCAGAGGGGGTCTGCACTGGTCTTAAAGACCCAGATAGAAACCACCTGTTTGTTGACAGTTTGTCAATAGCGGTTGTTATCGTGTGATATGTGAATAGTTGAACTGTGAACGGGCAGTTTGTTAACATACAGCAATCAGTGTTTAAGCTCCTTATGATGAATTATAGAAGAGAAATACATTCTGAATTATGTAATAAAGAACATGTTGACATGCATCTGGTTTGGTTCACTGTCCCAGCTTTCCGAAGGGAGGGATCAAGTGAGCTTTGTAAAACACTGGAGGATAATTCAGCTCCTATGGTCCGTATTTCGTCTCAGCGGTCCACGCTTTACTGAAAAGACCCTCCGAAAAAATCTTGCACGCACAAACAAACGCACATCCCACAAAATCACAGCCCGATTAAAATCTGGAAATGACAATAAATCTGCAATCTCCATTTGGTAAAATATTACGTCATCGGTATCCGAAGGAAAGGTTTTCTCCCGCTCGTAACGTCCAAAACGATTTACCGATAATCCAGGCTGGAGAAATACAAAACCTGTCCGGCTGAATGACACACGACATGTAAAAGTGATGGTTGGGATCTGGGAAAATGGGGCATCCCTTTCTGCCCCCCACAATTGCCCCCCCCATCACTGCACCCCAAGCATACAGTCCACCACATAGATTCACAGGGAACAAAGGAACAGGGCCCGGTGATTTATGGAGGTCTTTTTGCTTCGGTACACCATTAGCTGACACAGACATGAGTGTTATTTGGCAATTAAACACATCATGAAGACAGTGCCTCTACAAAGTGTTATGGAACGCCTGCATCACCATAACCGTAAAACCACCACCCCACAAGAAGCTCATTGTTCCCTCTTTTATGTTCTACTTTTGTGATATAGGTTTTAATACACAGAGAATTGGCCGCAGATGTTGTGATTTAGCCTTGGCAACAAGATGTTTACTGTTCACATTTTTTCCACAGTTGATGATTTGTGAGAGTTTTGCATGTTTTCTAATAAGTCATGTGTGCACAGCCAAATTTAGATCTTTCCGAAGTTCCCCTTTATTGCACTTCAAAAGTAGGCTGCGCTTTTGTTTAACACCCACACCAGACTTTGGGTCTGCCCTTCATGTTTAGCAGGTTTCTGTGTCTCAGGGTGGTGAACACACACCCTAGAGCTGGCTCTGGCATTTTAAAGGTTTCTGGGCTCCAAGGTCAACCACCTCTTTTCTCACCAGTGAGGGTTGCACAAAAGTACAAACGTCATATCTGTCAGGGCTTTGTGACAGGTAAACACCGCTATCTCTCCCTCCCTCCCTCCCTCCCTCCCTCTCTCTCCGAGTGCAGCGCATTGATCACTCCAACGTGGAGGCCAAGATTATGCTCAGATCAACACCATGACCTCATTCCGGCTGGACAAGTCCGGACATGTATGTACTGTGTTGTGTTCTCCAGCGTTGACAGAGCTTGGCTGCAGCAGCAGTCGAGCTAGTGATGGGCAGTGCGGATCTTTCCAGGGAGTCTGAACATTCTGCTCGACTCAACAATAAGAGTCAGCTCTTTGATTAATTCATGCTTTGTAATGTGAAGATGGATTGTTTAATAGTTGTGTCATCCTTCTACGGTCTGCTGCTAGGTAGTTTTTCATTTTGTTGGTAAAAGTAATGCAATGTCTAGCATAGTTCAGCGGGGGACATTAGACCACAGTATTGTAAACACAGTCCAT
Organism: Gadus chalcogrammus; assembly: GCF_026213295.1. NCBI lineage: Eukaryota > Metazoa > Chordata > Actinopteri > Gadiformes > Gadidae > Gadus > Gadus chalcogrammus. The sequence goes on from NC_079429.1 coordinate 3,131,140, forward strand.
GTGATTCACTCTGGTAGTCATCACTGGTGAAGTTGTGAATTTGGAGTTTATCTCATCTATTTCTTTATTGGGTTTTGAGCAAGTGCTTACCCAGCCCCAGACTTTACTGCTATATAATAATAATAATCTAATCTTTACATAAAAAAACAATAAGGTCTCTTTCGTATATTCAAATTGATGAGATGTCTCTCTTTGTTCAAAGAGTCGGTTCCTTCAGCTCAAAGAGCCGGTTCGTTCCCAGACCGCCCATCAGGTCTGTCCAGGTCTGGTGTCTTGCTGGCCCTCCCCTGGTTGGCGAGTAAAGGCCACCTCCGTTCGCGACCTTCGCACCCAGCTTTGCGTCGCCTGTGCTTGTACTTGATCGGCTGCCAGCCGCTAATGCATTTGATTCTGATGGTGCGTTTTATTATCCATCCGTCTCGGAGGTCCGTGGACGTTGCCTAGCGACGCGCATGAACACGCCCCTTCTCCTCGGACGGCGAACTTGCTCGCTCGGGTGAACTCAGAGGAGGCCAAGCAAGGATTCCGAGACAGAATTCATGATGGCTGCGCCCTGTGTGACTTGTATGAAGTGTTTTCATCGTGTTTGGACCGCTTTGGTCGTTAAAAGGGCAATTTCAATCACTCGTATTACTGCCATACCTTACTGCGTCCGTATCTCTGCCAATGACCTATAGCCTACTTATTTTGGAGCGCCTTGTACTCTGCCAATGCTACCTCGACAACAGCTTTCTGGGTGGCGTCCATGTTTTTCTCCAGCGACCGAGCGAAACATAATAAAAGGCTTGAAGTGCGGGCGTGACGTCACATCCGAGGTCCCAGTCGGTTCGCAGAGAATACTAAACGGCACCATAAGACCTGATTAAGAACAGAACCCTGACCCGCTTATCAGTTTGAGTGCAAATGCTCCTTGTGCACGACACACGCACCGAGCTGACCCTACGAAGTGAGCGGAGATGTTCCTCTTGAAAACGATCGTTCTCTCGCCTCTAAAGACGGGCCCCCCCCCACCCTTTCCTCTTCCTGTCCTCCCGCACGTAACCTCGCTGCTCTACCGGCTGATGACGTCACTTCCACAGAAGCTTGATTGGCACCTCTGGGCCTCTCTTCCCCAGGTCCTGTCCCTGGGTGTTTCCTGGAGGCTTCCTTTGTGCATCCACCCTCGCGTTTACACTCCAAATATAGACATTCTCTCATTTTTTGCTCACCAGCACGTAGTAAATAGAGGCCGAGGAGGCAAAAGTGCAGGCTTACACAAACACGCACACACGCACGCACGCACGGTCTGCCCGCACACACACGCACGCACGCACGGACGCACGCACACAAACACAAGAACACACACAAAAAAACTAACAAGAACACGCAAAAAAACAACACAAAAACACGAGAACAAACAAAAGAGAACACACACTCACA